>NC_072016.1:7373280-7603280 GCF_027791375.1 Indicator indicator
GTGGCGTCACTCCAGCTTGTAGTGTTACCAATGATGTTTTTCTCTCTGCTCAAGCAGGTGTAACTCAGGGATTTTATACTGTTCATTTATCATATCTCCACCTGGTTCATGTCAACAATGCATGAGTGGATTTCCAGGAGGTCTTCCATTGTGTCTGCAGGGGTCAGTGCCAGGTGGCCTCTGCCCCTCTTTGCCTTCAACCCCTTGGGTCTAGGTGGGCAGAGAGGACACATCAGGCATTCAGGATGATCTTATCTTTGTCGAGACATTCCTCAGTTCTCAATGTAATCACCACCATCACAAGGTGATTTACGTGTTCAACAGAGGCTTCTCTGTCATGTTAATGTATTTTAATGAAATGCAACAGTGTTATTACAGTACAGGAGGTTCCACCTCAACATGAGGGGAAACTTCTTCACTGTGAGGGTCACAGAGCACTGGTACAGGCTTCCCAAGGGGGTTGTGGAGTCTCATTCTCTGGAGACTTTCAAGACCCATCTGGCTGTGTTCCTGTGTGACCTGTGCTAGATTCTGTGGTCCTGCTCTGGCAGGGTTGTTGGACTCAATGACCTTTGGAGGTCCCTTCTAACCCCTAACATCCTGTAATCCTGTAAACCTTTCCCTCTACACATGCCAAATGTCTTACAAATGTAATTTTATTGGAATTAAGTAATGTTCATGTCACATAACAGCATCTTCATTATTCCCTGTCCAGGGACTTTAGCTTGATTTGCACCATTAGACCCAAAAAAACAAAAAAAAGACCAAAACAAAACAAAGTTAAAATCTAAATCTCTTTCAAACTGTCTTTCTCCTTTAAACTTTGCCCCTCAGCTGTGATGCTAAAATAGTTTGAAATCAAAGATATGTACACTAAAGATATGTACCTAGTGGATTAGTTCTTTATATTGCACCTCCCAGGGGATGAAATCAGTGCTCAGCACTGATCCCTGAAACCACGGAAAAGCTACAATAAAATCTAAAAGAAGAGAGATTGACATAGCAATATCCCTTGATGTGCTTGTTCCTCATCCAATCCCTGTAAATAATTACCTGTCTGAAGTTGTACAAGCACTTCAGCTTGTCTAGAGACAGATATTGATTTAGAAATCAGATGTTCTAGGGCTGGGCTGAAAAAAACAAAACAAAACAAAACAAAACCATCACATTTTTAATTTTTTTTCCCCTCAGCCTGCTGTGGCCATGAATAAGCATCATTCATTTTATGCAATTTCCATCTGAAACATTTTTGTATTGGGAATTTGTTTACCGCTTGTGGCCTCCTAGCTTGAAAATTAGTTTTCAAACCATGCCTCCTAACCAAGCACTTGAAATGCTCCATTAAATTTTTGTGGCTTTTTTGACTCTATTGTTTACAGGAATGTTTTCTGTCTGCCTTTATGTACAGAGTAATGTGATTTATTCTGAAAAAAAAAAAAAAGGCAAGTGGATTTTCATGATCTCAGAGTGTTTGTTTTGGTTTTTCAGGTTGTTTTTAAAAGACTGAACTGCTGTAGAAGTCATGGAGTTGAGACCTGAAGGGTTCTGATCATAGTGAAATTTAATTAGGAAATAAATATACTTCTTCCCTTTCTCCCTCAGATATTACCTTTAGAACTAATGAAGCAGAAACTTGAGCTTGAGTAGCTGCAAATGTATCCTGTAGAAAAATATAAGTTGAGTGTAGTTCTTAACATAAATGTCATGGGCCAAGGTAGAATGTGCCTTACAGAAGTTACCTGAGGTAACTTCTACCCCTTTAGGTAAAAATCTGAAAACTACCTGTGCACATTCCATGCTGTAAATGCCATTAGTGAACACAGGGGTTTTTGTTGGGTTTTTTTTTGACAATCTTACATGGTGAAGCCAGGGAGATTAATTCCTCATAGGGATAGGGAGATTGCAGCCTGATCACAAATGGATGCTTTAAAAAATACCCCAAAAGAACTGAACACTTTCAGTGGTGTTGTGGTTCAAAAGTAGGAGCTGTGGGATGGTATAATGTTGATGTCTGTTGTCAGCTGTGGCTTATGCCTGCTAGGAATTAAATGATGAAGTTGGTGGCACTCATTTGAACCAACCTATACACATCTGCTGCTTTCAGATTGTACTGGTGTTATCCATACATTGCCTGGATTTTCCACAAAATGTTACTGCTGATAGTTTTTAATTATTATTACTTTTTTTTTTTCCTTGCCAGTAAATAAGCAGGCACTCATGGAAATTCATTGTGAACAACCTTTTGTCCTGGTGCTTTGCATACTTCTCTGCATGAGGAGTGCTACTGGAGCCTGCAAGGCAAGCTCCTTAGTGGTTACATCAATGAAGGCAAGCCAGGGTCTAGGTAAGAGATATATGGAAGCAGAGATGAAGAATTTTCTGTGCTTCTCTAGCCTAGGGAGCTGTTGTGAGTTTTGGGTTTTGTCTTCTTTTTCCAATTACTGATGAAGTCTCTCCAGACCTTGCTTCCTCCTCAGAAATGTGTATGAAAACTGTTGTTTTCAAATATACCTCTGGGAGTAAACTTTATCCCATTTGTCAAACCTTAGAGTGCTGGGGAAAAATGAAAATTTAAATATTCTCCAGCAATTTATGTTAATTGAAGCCTCCTCTAATTCAGAAATGTATCAAGAGAATTTATACTAAATTAAAAACTATTAGACTTGCAGTTTCAAAGCTCCTGTCTAAACCAAAACAGTTATTACAATATATTCCTGAATTAAACCTGAAAGTCAGAAATCATCTATAAAGCTTTTAGGTGTTTCAGGTTTACCCTCTGGGCAAAGACATTGGAGTGGAAGAGTGCAGGGAAACCTTATGCAGAAGCCAGGCTGGGTGAGCGGGGGTGACTTCCCAAATGTGTCCCCTTGTGTCCTGGTGCCAAAAAAGCAGAGCAGAAGTTGAACCATTTAGAGCAGGCTGGAAAAAAAGAGAGAATTCATTTGTTTCACAAGTGCAGACTATATCTGCTCAGACATGTGTGCTGTTGCAATCTAGAAGGTGTGAATTGACCATAGTCCTACTTCTGTGTCTTAACCACAGCACTGCCTTCTGCTTTCTGGGCTGTCTAGCAGGTATAATGAGACCTCTTGGGATAGTGTTTCTGGCTCTGATGTTTTCAATACAGCTTCCACCACTCTCTGGAGTTCAAAGATAGCTTGCATTGAGAGTTGGACTTCTGGGCATTTATTCCCTTAGCAGTCATTACACCTGCAACCTAAAGTACTGCAGCAAATAAAAATACAACAGCAGAAGTAAAAAAAACAAAAACAAAAACAAACAAAAACCAACCAAACAGAAAACCCCTGACAAATAAATAAAAACACAAACAAGAAACCGCCATGACTTCTTGAGAGTATTCCCATCTCCTAATTCTTATTTTCTCCATATTGAAATAAGAACATTGTACTAGGCAGGCAATTGGCAGCAAACAAGGGCTTGGTTTTGGTGAGAGTTACAGATTTTCTGTTGCTGTTGTACTGAGAAAACAGTTTCATAGTGGGAGTGTCAGATTCATTATTTCAGCTGCAAAATAGACAGGATTTATTATTTTTAATAAACTCTACTATGAAATGCAATGATGTTTAGTTTTGTTTTGGTGTGGTTTTTTTTTTTTCCATTTCAGTTCTGGGAAAAAAAAAAAAGTATTTTCTGCAGTAATTTCTTTTGTTTTCCTGATTCCACTTCTGTATTTAAATCACACTTATTGCTCCTGAATATTGGGTTGGTTGACACACATTTTCACATTTCTGTTGTTTTTATGGCTGCTACAGAAGGTCTGTGTGTTTTCTCCTTGTGTTAAAGTACTCAGAAACAGAAAATGTTATGGACAATCCACTCTCAGGTCAAGCTGTTGGGTGCAAAGCTCTCTAGTTTGATTTGCTGTTTATTTATGGGACAATCCCAACCAATCAGTAAACCTCAAAGTGTTCATGGGTGATACCCTCATATTCAAATTTTTGAATTGCTTAGAGGTCTGGATGTGTTTAAAGGTCATTTAGATGTGGTGCTTGGGAATATGGTTTAGGGGTGAAGCTTGCCAGAGTAGAGTTATCAGTTGGACTTGGTGATCTTGAGGGTCTTTTCCAATCTGAATGTTTCTGTGATTCTGATTCTGTGGGTGGTTGTATGGAGTTGTGTGCCAACATACTGCTACTGGCTCTGCAGATCCTCCTTTGCAACCTGCAGCCTTTTTCCCACTGGTGGCTTTGGGATTCATGGAGAAAAAAGATATAGATAGTTGTGTTCTTAGTTAGAGTCTCAATATCAGAAAGTCCTGGAGGAGATGGTTTAGTACAGGCATCTACTCACATGAAAATCTGATGTTGTGGGTCCTCCTACATCAAATACTGTGTGTACCTCATAAAACTTTTCACTAACAAAGGAGGAAAGAGATTTTATACTCTGTGACTTCCCAGGAGATAAAAAAAAAAAAAAAAAAGGCAGAACTGGAAAAATTGCATCAAGTTAAATCAGGGGAGGTTTAGGTTAGACATTAGGAAAACTTCTGTACTGGAAAGGTTATGAAGAGTGGAACAGGCTGCCCAGGGAAGTGATTGAATCCCCATTCCTGGATGTATTTAAAACCCATCTAGATATGGTGCTCAAGGATATGGTGTAGTAGTGGCCTTGGTAGTGTTAGATAATGATTAGACTTGATGATCTCAAAGGTCTTTTCCCACCATAGTGATTCTGTGATCTTATTTCATGTGCCTGAGTTATTGACCTTGTTCCTGTATTTCAACATAATTTCAAGAATCTTGTGCTGAACATCTGAAAGTTCACAGCTGCTACTGGAGATGCTGTTCCAGAGTGTGAGATCAGAAGCCTGCTGCACCATAACGGTGTACAGCTGTGGAAGTCATCCAAAGTTTCTTTTTGTCCACGTCTTGTTGATATGAATTTCAAACTTGTGTAAGGAGCTGCTTCACCAGCTCTAAAATGACTTAACCTTGCCAAAACTGGATTTCCCAGGACACTTTTTTTTTGTTGTTTTGTTTTGTTTAAAAGTTTGCCCAAAGTAGAAAAGTTGAGAGAGTTGCAGGAGCTAAAATCACTTGGGGAAACATCAAGAAAAGATCTTCCCCAGGAGAAAATTCAAACGCTAAGGGAACAGAGACACGAGGGATGTTTATCAACTTCCTAACTATTTAAGAACCAGGCTAGAAGGAGTAATGAGAAGGCAAGAGCCAAGTTTGCAAACACTTCAGCTCACAGCAGGTAAGAAAGAGTGGGCAGGGCTGGCAAGCAGCCACAGCCTCTGCACTTGCCATTTGTCAGAAGTGAAAGCATTAACAAATGGCATGATTTTGAACCAAATGACTCTGTGTTCTGTAGCAGCCCTACAGGCTTTAATTTTTACTTTCCCCCCCCCGACTGGCTTGTTCTTTCAAACAAACAAACAATAAACCCCCCTAAAAACCCACAAACCAACATCTGTATACCCTTGTTCTCTTTTGCTTTCATAAAAAGATGGTGTGATGACTTGTCATCAATTTGCTGTAGTGAAGTGTATTACTGGCAGTAGATGACTACCATCTGGATAGACTTTGAGGCTGGTAAAATGGATGATTTGGACACAGATGGGTGTTCTTGGTCCCTTTCCAGTGTATTGGCTTGCACACAAAGCTGTAGAGAGACTGCTCTTGGGACAAGGGGAATGCAAACAGCTGCAGAGAGAGGAGACGGTCTCGTCACCTTACCATGCAAGAGCAAGGGCAAAGGCTACACTTTGGAAAGGTCTTTGAATTTATTAAACTATTAAGTCATATCCCTAGATAATTAGAATGATATTCTTCTCCAAAGTATGGTGTAAATTTCTAATTCTTGCCTTGCTCCTCATTCCTTCTAGTACTTCCCAGAACTCATCTCTCAGCAGGGCACTGCTGTCTCCAGAACTTTTGTCAGGTGTTCTCTCAACCCTTGTCTTCTGAGTCTGATGCAGCCTTTTTGGGGAAGCCTGCTTGTCATTCAGCTATTTTTCCTTACTAGGTGCCTCTTTCCTGGGGACCTTTCTGTAGGCCTTGCTTATAGCAGAGGGGGATACACCTGATTTCACTGGAGCACGTCTAAGTCTGATTAGACCTTTTCCACCTTCCAGCAAGCACTTTCCTTGGGGCCAAAGGCTTTCATCACACCAAGGGCTCCTTTTGTTCCCAATACATAAAAGTCATATTCCTCCAAATCATATTATGATCTTTTGCTCTGTAGGATGTTATAGGATTGCATTGCCTCTGTCCTGCCATGTTTACTTGCAGCCAAGTTGCCTGTTCCAGCTGTGTCTGATACTGCACACTAATGACAAAAGCACACACAGTCCTTTTCTCTTATAGTTCTCTTAGTGAATATTTGCTTCATTTTGAATGTGAAGTATTATTTTCTTATATATATCTTATTTCTCTATAAAAGGGCAAGGTTTAAGCAATGACAAGTGAGCCATGGAGCTCTCCACAGTGGTTCAGTCTAGAAGGATAAGAATCAGAACACTGAGTGGAGAAGTGCACACCAACCTTCACACTCCTGAACAAAATGCATTCTATTTTCAAACTCTGGACAGGGGTGTAGTGTAAATCATCATTCTTAGCTCAGGTACATTCTGACTCCGGTGGGGCCTTTCAGTTGACTAGCAAGTTACTGTTGAATATTCAACACAAAGTCAGTCTAATAAGTCCCACCGCTGTTGTGAACCTGACAAGGGAAACAGTGTTATGTAAATAGTCTCTTGTTGAAGGAAATATTTCCAATGGGTTGAATGTAGACAGATGTTGTATTCCTTTTGACTAGCAATGGAAATGTGTTTTTCTTAGTCTGGGGAGAAAGAAAATCCAGTAGTTAGGAACCTGGAGTTAGATGCAACTTACTTCCTATTCGGTATAGGATGACATTAGTGTTTGTTTTTTTCTCTTCCTGATGTTATGTGGTCCTTCATGTGTGTATGTGTGCACAATCCTTCATCTATGAAAGACCAGGAGAAGGAGAAAGAGATAAATGTTTCTCTGTTGTGTCAGAGCCAGTGCTCTCTGCTCTTAATCAAGGATTCATCCTTTTCTAAGGATGTGAGGGGTGTTTTTCTTTGCAATTCAATGCTTTCATTTCCCACAAAAGAATTAAGTGATGGAAACAAAATACACCATTTTGAAATCTCATGCATTTAACCTTATGAACTAACTCTTCTAATGAAATTTCAGTTTGGTGACAGTGGCTGGGTAAAAGTATGTAATATATCACAGTATCACAGTACATTAGAGGTTGGAAGGGACCTCCAGAGATCATCAAGCCCAACCCTCCTGCCAAAGCAGGATCACTTAGGGTAATCCACACAGGAATGCATCCAGGAAGGTTCTGAATGTCTCCAGATTCCACAATCTCTGTAGGCAGCTTGCTCCTGTCACCCTCACTGTAAAGAAGTTTCTCCTCATGTTGAGGTGAAATCTTCTCTGTTCAAGCTTGAACCTGTTGTTTCTTGTCTTACTATTGCACACCACTGAAAAGAGCTTGGCCCCCTCCTCTTGACAGCCACCCCTCAGAGAGCTTTCATGTTATTCATTTCTTCAAAACTGATTTATAAATCTCTCCCTAACAGGTGTTCTGATGCTTCTCTCTTTTGTTGTTGTTGTTTTTTTTTTCCCTAGAACAAAAAAAAAAAAAAAAAATTACTAAATTTTATTTTCACAGCTGATCCCAAAAGGAAAATGTGACCTGTCCTGTGAAGCATCCTCCCTCTCCACACATGTTAGATGAAGCCAGAAAATAGCCTTTGTTTGTTATTTTAATGAAGGCCCTGATAACTTTTGGTTCTACACCAGTGAGAGTTTTTCTAGCTCAACAGATAGCACAGCAAACATTATCTCACTCTCAAATGTCATATGCTAATAGAAAAAGCCATAAAATGCCTGAGGAGTGCTAGACACCAAAGTTCATCCAGAGATATTAGCAACTGCCCATATGAAAGCTCTGCTGTACATTAAAGGAAAATATCATTACAGAAAACAAGCAAGGTTCAGAGAAAAATCTCTTTGTCCCTCTAGACTCTTCATGTTATTACTGACTCCTGCCCTTTCCATAATTTCTGAAATAACCTCTCTGACAGTTTTTGTTTCAGCCTTCATCCAGCTTTTCTTGCTGTATTTTCACAGGGGTGATGCCTCATCATTTCGATTTTTCAGCAGTAGAGAGTTACACTCTTGGATTCTGTTTCCTAAAAGCTCTGCCCATTCAGTTTTCACAGTAGGTCTGGATAATTATGAGCTCCAGGACAAGATAGGTCAGCTTTCAAAAAATGTGCTTTTAGGGCTTGAGCAGTGAGAAATCAGAGCTCTTTGCCTGCTGTCTCTGATTCAGGTACCTGGCAGTAGGCATTACCAGATACATTACATTTAGTTGCTAGACAGACACTGTTCACCTCCAAGAGTTTTGTGTCATCCTCTGGGTGTGCAGTTCTTGTTGCAAGTTCTTTCTGGACAGAATTTTACACTTATTTTTCTTGATCTTTCCTATGTGGGAAACTGAACTAGAAGATTTTTTTTTTTTTTTTGGAAGGAGAGAGATGGACAAGAAGTACTTTAAAGTAGCAGGCAAAGTCTGTTTCTGGAAATCTGTCTGTTCTTTCCCTGTCTTTAATGAGGAAGAAAAGTACCTCCAGTGTGTCTAGGGCTAAACCAATCAGTGGTTAACCACATGACAGATGGTTATGAATATGCGTGGGGTTAAATGTTTGTGGGTTTTAGTTAAGTGAGGTTTTCTGTTGTTACTTGTCAGCTTTTGAAAATCTGAGTTCAACTGCAGTATTTCCTGAATGTGGGAATGAGTAAACCAACCCACCAATGTCATTCACCTTTCCATATCCCTGGAATCCAGTATTTCACATCACTTCCAGCAGTCTTATGTTTGAAAAGGTCCAAATTCTCTTGTGGAATCTTTGTGGATGTTTATTGCTTTTAGTTATGGATCTTCCTTCATCAGTGAACAGCCACTGGAAGTGACCAATTTTAAGAGGTGATGTGGAGAATGGGAGATTTGAGTGCTCCTAGAGAAAAAGGTCCATAATCCAGTAATTACCCTTGTGTCAGAAAAAAAAGACTGAGATGTTATTAAATCTCCTTGACCACTATCTCTGGCAAGATTAAGTGTACAGTAAGCCACCTCAATAGATGTGCCTGTCTTTTTTTATTCTCTTGCTTCTTGCCATATGTTTCTTCATCTTACTTTTTGAAAAGAACCAACTATGTCAGGAAGAAAGTGGTGAGACTGAAACAGCTGCTCCCTCAGTTGAGCCTGGCTCTGGAAGTTGCTGTGGGAATTCCACAGATATTCTCCCCGTGCAGGTGTGAGCAGAGCTGTGCCTCTGGCTCCAGTGGAGAGGGAGCCTGATGGTCTCAGTGCTCTGAGAGAAGGGAAGATTCTAACACTTGATGGCTGGCTTCATCAACCACTTTTAATCCTGTCCCACTTTGGTTTATCTCCTTTTTCTTGAAGGAAAGCAATTGAGGAGATGTGTCAGGCTCTATCTAGAGCTTCTCTTTTCCTTGATTGCCTTAGAAATCAGAATATATGGGGCAGTTGAAACAGTTGTCTGGACAGCCAGGTACTGAGGAGAGCACAGCCAGCTGCGGAGAAATATTGCTCTTGCCATGGAAAAACAGGTACAGAAATGATATTCCTTCCAGTATGTGAGTTTGCATTTTTAACTCTCTGGTGACGAGACCCCTGTTATGTGTGGATGTAGCTGGAAGTGGCTCTGGGCAACTTGATCTGGTGGAAAGTGTCCCTGCCCGTAGCAGGTGGGTTGTACCTAGATGATCCTTGAGGTCCCTTCCAACCCTGACAATTCTGTGGTTTGTTTTCAGTACTTGTATGATGGATTAATCAGTCCCTTTCCTCAGGAGAACACATCACCCAAACTTGTTCTCGCACACCACCCTCTAAGTCATCCCTACAGAGCTACTTTTTTTATGAGTGACTCCAGACTGAAGAAAACAAGAACGCAGTGCAAATGCATAAAAGAAGAATAACCCTACATGTGCTGTTGCCAACAGGCATGACATCTGGGCCCCAGAGCTTGTGAACAGCAACAGGGCTTGCAATGCACAGGAAAAATTGAGTTGTATCCACCAAGATATGTCATTGTTTGAGTTGTTTCTATGTTTCTATGGTATTCGTGGCCAAATGATTCATCTTCTCACAGCTAGACTGAGATGGCACTTCTCTAAAGAACAGTTACTTTGTCTCAAAGAAACAAGAAAGGGAGGAAAAGAAAGAAAAAAAAGGCAGCATCATAAAGACTGAAAGTATCTGGGAAGCTGAGTCAAGTTACATGAGCGATTTCAGGCAATATGTAAATAAATGGTGATGGTTCTGGAAATATTAACACATTTCTCCTGGCCTTTGAAAAAAATGTGTTCTTTTGGTAATGCTGGTATGTTTCATTTTATGCTGTTTTGAAACTGCATTTTGGGAGTTTCAAAATTCCTTTCCTCACTTCTTGCAAGATGTACCCTTTACAAGGAGAAATTTGAAATAAGAAAAGGAGCTGACATAAAACTTAGTCCTCTCTCTTTTTTTTTTTTTTTTTAATAGGGGAAAAAAAAAGCATTTGACAATCAGATGAACTGAAGCTTAGGAAAATACCTTTGGGGATGTTTATTTATTTTATCGAGAGATTAAATTCTGAGCTCCCAAAATTCCATCAAATGTTTAAAGCATTAGGCCACTTTTCTCTTAATTATCAACAAAATGGGATGAATATTAGGGAATCATAACAAACTAATGTCACTTACAAACCTGCTCTCTGCTGGGGTTGTACTTTGAGTCTTACAGTATTACATTGGTTAATCTTGGTTTTGGGTAAAAATTAAATGCAGTTGTGAAGGGCCTGGAGAATAAATCTTGTAAAGAGCAACTGAAGGAGGCTGAGGGGAGACCTCATTGCTCTCTGCAATTACCTGAAAGGACATTGTAGAGAGGCTGATGCTGGTCTCTTCTCACAGGTAAGAGAAGGTGGAACAAGAGGGAATGGCCTCAAGCTGCCACTGGGTAGGGTTAGACTGGACATGAGGAAAAATTTTTTCATGGCAAGAGTGGTCAGGCATTGGAATGAGCTGCCCAGGGAGGTGCTTGGGTCACCAACCCTGGATGAGTTTAAAGATGGTTTAGATGTGGTACTTGAGGGTATGGTTTAGGGGTGAACCTTGTAGAGTAGGGTTCTGGGTTGGACTTGGTGATCCTGAGGATCTTTTCCAGCCTGAGTGTTTCTGTGATTCTTATTTATCTAAGTGCCTGATCCCCGTTGGGAAAGGAGTTAGGATTAATAAACAAACACCCAGACACCTTTCCTGTCCAGACCTACAGAGCAAGTATGCATTTAAGATCTCTAAAGATTCAGATTGGCACTTGCTGAGATTTTCTTAGGCACCTGTCTAGAAATCCCACCTGTATTTCTCTTTAGACACATTAACATGCTGAAAAATCTATCTGGATATTTCCTGTTGGAAAGTATTCATGCATTAGCAACTCTTAATTTTTTTAAAGTTATCTATTTATTTTTTTTTAATCTTACTGAAGGATGTTCTGTGAGACAGTGTGATTTTAATACCACCTGGCCTTTCTGCAGCTTCATATGTCCCTTACACTTGCCCACCACATTATCAGACACAGAAGCATTTCTTCTTCCAAAGCTGAATTTATCCAACCCTTATATCAGGACAGTGACTGGATTTCCTTTTCTGCATTTCTACTTTCCTATCTTTTTCTATTTGATGTGGATAAACTGCATGTCTTTCATTTACCCAGCATGGACTCTTTTCCCTAGGGCAGGTAAGGTAAAGAACTCAGTGAAGAAATTGTTTGCAAATGGAGTAGTCTTAAGCACTGAAAATAGGTTATTATGCTGAGCTGTTCTTAACTGTCTGCTGTCATGCTTGAGGGTTGTAGAAAGAGAGTTGAACCCATGCAGCCTGAATACTCTAATTTCTGTTCTTCACTTTGTTTCCTAAACCATGGTAAGACCTGAAGGTGCTGGCAGACAGGAGAGCACTTCTCACCTAGTGTCTGTATTATTCTGTGCTCTACACACACCTTTTCTTAATAAATCCTCAAGAGCTCTGCTGCTCTTGCTCTGCTGTAGAATAAAAATCACATCATTAGGTTGTTAGCACCCTTCTTTCTCCTGCAGGAAGCCTTTGAGGCTTGTATCAGGAACCATTCTGTGGAACAAAGATGGATAACATAAGCTCCATGTAATATAAACTCCATGTAATGAGAGCTCTGTTGACAGGAGGAACACCCTTATTGCAGCTCAAAATAAGGTTCTCTTTGACCCTTCTGGTCTGAAAGTCCATTTATTTGTCCTTGTACAACTTCCACACTAGTAAAGAGGTTACTAGGTAGGATGGAGTTACAAGTAGTGATGCTGTGGATCTATTGCAGGACGCTAGTAGAGAATGGCTAGTTAAAAGATTAAGAATGATGCTGAAGAAAGAATGCAAAAATAACCAACAGATTTATTTGTTAAAACAGGGGGAAGAAGAACAGCTTGCAAATATCTGGATGAAAAAAAAAAAAAGAAAAATATTTTGTACAGAAAGGTTTTGATAGTAGACCAGGTTTTCCATGTGGAATGAGAAGACACCACATGCTATGCCAGACTCTGCAGTCTGACAATTTGGCTTCCCTTTCTGCCCAAGGATCCAGAGAAAATCACAGTCTCTGAAGGAGATGAACATCTAAGGGACCACCCTGTTGGGAAGGAGAATGGACTGCTGTCCTTCTAGGGCTTGATTTTCAGCTTGAATCAACAACTCCAGAGTACTTTCTTTACCTTGTTTTAATACCTACACTCAGCTTTGCAAATACAAATATTCCCAGATCACATTTTGTTGAGTGGAAGCAAGTTGTAGCTCAGTGTGATCTGAACTGATGCATAGGTTGTTTTCACTAAGGCACCTCTGCTACCTATCTACTACTTCCCTCCCCAAAGTGGGGCACCCCTTATGTTAGGACATGGAGACATCGTTAGGTCTAGCAGGTTCTTCTTCCAGGCTGCTGGGACTCCCTTATGGACAGCTGGGTTAAAACATGCAGGAGCCCAGCTCCGGTGTTCCTTAGAGAGTTACTGTCTTGTGTCTGTTCCCTGCTCACCAGTGCTCCTGTGTGAAGCATCAACCTAGAAAGCTACATAGCCACACTAATCGCAGCTGGTCAGAGAAAAATTTCCAGGAATAAAGGAGATCAGGTGGGAAACTTAATGAAGTCAGCATGACATATTTCCAGAATTGCTCTTAGTATTGAATAAAGTTTTGGATTGGTCATTCAGCTCTTTTAGTCTATTTCCAGGTAATCACCTGCTTTTAGCCCTATTTTAGTTTCCAGTGATAATGTCTATGAGCCTTTAGTTAAATAACAAGTGGCTTTTTAGGGTATTCTAGCCAAGAGAATGTGGTTGTGCTGGAATTTTTGAAGATGAAAGCATGCAGGAGCAAATTAACATTTATTTCTCCCATTCCTATATCTGTGAATATACATTTAGTGACAAATCTTTTTCTTTTTTTTTAATTGGTGAGTAGTTTTTTGTTTGGTTGAGTTTTTAAGGCCAGATCTGTTATTTGTTTGGTTCTCTCTCTCTCTCTCTCTCTCTTTTTTTTATCCTTTCTTACTTCTTTTTTGTTCTTAACCAGGGGTTTAGGAGGAGGTTAATTCTGTAGGTAACAGAACATAGGTTATCAATAAGATAAGATCAAGTTCAATTAGCCAAATAATCATGGTTGTAACACTGGAACCTGACACCAAGCTCTGCTTGGGGTTATGGTTTAGGGGTGAACTTCATAGAGTAGGGTTATTGATTGGACTTGGTGATCCTGAGGGTCTTTTCCAACCTGAATGTTTCTGTGATATATAAGTCAGTCTCAGTAAATAATTTGTATAAATAGTTATAAAAATGGAATGTTTTTAAAACCCAGCCTCCTGTTTTAAGAAGCTTGTTCTATTTGCTTGAAGCACTTATAATTTTTTCACTGTATAATTCTGGGTTTTTATTCCTTGTAGCAGCTGGATCAATCCAGAAAAAAAAATTGTAGCAGGAATAAAAAGTAACACTAACTGCTGAGGGTAGAGAAGTAAAAAAATCATTTAAATTAAATAAGGCTTCTAAATAAAACTGTAAGCATCGCTGTGGAAAATTTCAGTAATAACCTGTAAAGCAATGCATAAATGTTTCAGGTTCCTTGTCTGCCAAAGTGTATATTGTCACTTGTGAGGAAAAGTGAAGTAAAAAAACAAATGTGCACAGCCTTGGGCAAAATCAATTTTTTTTTGTTTGTCTTCTGCATGCTCTAATCTGTTAACATTCTTAGGCATTAGACATCTTCCTATTGATTTCACCACAGTCTGAATCAGAGCTTGAAAGTGATTTGAGGTTTTTGAAAGCACCACAAGGATTTATTTCAGTAGATGTTAAGCAATCAAATCTATTATTCAGTTTTGACAGGCTCAGCATCAGTGTTTTCTCCCCAAATTTCTTCCCCCTCATTTGTTTCCTTTCTATTCATTAATCTCCTGTCATTTTGTGCTTAGTGTGTGTGATTGACTGTACTTTCTGTAGCATGGTGTCTCAGAGGTAAGGCTGGATGCATAAAAGATTGTTTTGCATTTGCCTGTTGGAGCAGAGCAGTGACAAGCTTGGTGGATTCTATCAGCAGGCAGTGCCCATGTCCTAGAGGGCTACTCCACAGGCTGTGAAATCTGGAGATGTCTCCTGCTCACTCAGCTGGACTGCAGTCATGAAAACTGCACTGACTTCAGTGCTGCTTTTAAAAGCTTGGAGGCACCATCTGGATTCCTGATAGGTTTCTGAGCATTTTAAACTTTGCTGCCATCTTTTTGTCTCTTGGTGCTGGTGTATAGCTAGTTCAGGCAAAGCAAAGCAAGATTTAAACAAGCCAAAATGAAGCTGGTTTAAAGCTGTTGTAAAAAGTGCTCACATGCCATTGAGGTTGCTTTGTTCAGCAAAAAAATGGGAAAAGTTCTCCTGAAAATGTAACTTTTTTAGTGTGGGTTTGTGGGGGGTTTGCGTGTGTGGTTGGTTGGTTGGTTTGGTTATTTCCTTTTTTTTTGTTTGGTTGGTTTGGATTTTTTTTTTTGTTTGTGGGGGTTTTGTGTTTTGTTTTTTTTTTTTTTTTGGTGTGTTTGTTTGGATTGTGTTTCATTTTGTTTTGTTGTTGTTTTTTCTTTTTTTCCCTTTATACAATTCTCTGGCTATTGCTTGAAGGGATCATTCCAATTGTTGCAGTGCTTCAGGGATGGTTCTCCCCTCAGCTGGAGTGAAATGAACCAAAAGGTGCTCTGGTGTTGGTGTGGATGATGTGTTAAGAGTTTTGCAGGATGACAAACTATTGCTAGAACAGTAGGTCAGGTAGGAAATAACAGGAGAAAGTGCTTGAGAGGATGGAAAATGGATCTGTTTGCACATCTGTGTGTGCTGATGTGAACTAGCATAGTCTGAGAATATCACCTTCAGTCCCACATCTTGCTAAGCACAAATTGTCCTTGCAGATTCTATTTAATACAGTAATTTCCACCTTTTTTTTTTTTTTTTTTTGACAGAGAATTTGATGTGCAAGATATCTTGGTAGTTCTTTTTTGCAGTGTGATTGTAGCTGACAGGGATGAGGTTATTTTCCTGAGTATTTCTTACCCATTTTCCTTGCTTTCCCATATTTCCACCTTGGAGAGAACACACACATACCTCAGTGAATTAGGGATACTTCATGTCTCTAGAAACTTACTGCTCTGTTGAGTGGATGAGTTCATCTACTCCAATCACATTTCCTGGAACACAACTAATTCTTTGGGAGTTTCTTGGGATGATTGTTGTAACTGTTTTGATTTTATTTTTTTTTTTTTTCATATTCATGACCCATACGGAATGAATAAGAGCAAATAAAAAATATAGGATAGTTTTTTAAAGGCAAATTATAAATATATGGGCAATCAAGTAAAGGTCAATGCCATAAACTATTTATTATATAAATTTTTGTCACAGCTACTGATATTACCAGGACACTTTCAAACATTTGACTGAGCTCCCTCAAGGGTATAACAAAGCTGTAACAGTTGTGTGTACACCAGGGTGGTTGCTTATCTGCTAGGACTTGAGGAAATTGCTGCTGAGATGAGTGCTTCTCCATTTGACAGTTTGCATGTGGGATGGGTTAAACAGGGCAAATCACATTCAGAAGTCCAGGTGAGGTGTGCCCATAAATACAATTATTTCTACATTTGCTGTGCTCAGAAAAGTTTTCACCTGACTGAATTGTCTCTGCTCTGTTGGTCCAGAGAGAAAACCAACAGGTATGAAATCAAGGTGCATATAAATGAACCCCTTAATGAGCTGTTGAAGTTTGTGCCGTGGAGCTCTCTGAAAAATGAAAAATTATTCCTCTTCCCTGTGTGTCATTCATTGCTGCCCTCTGACTGGAGGTGCTGCATGGAGGACAGCTTTTGAGTCCTCAGAACAAGATGCTAATACTATCCTATTAAATGGCTGACCTTGTGTCATTTGTTGCTCCACAAAGACTCAGCAGATATTTTCTAAAAGATACCCCCTGGAGTTCTTGAAATTCAGTAGTGGTATGAAATAATCAACTGAAGGTCAGAGACAGTCCCTGATACATCTAATTTGTAAGCAACTGTTCAGAGGAAGCTGCACATGTCATACATGCTAATGAAGATCTCCATTTCAGACCAGATTTTCAGAGTTATAAAAGTTCTTGGAGATAGAAGTGGCAGAAACTCACATGTTGAAGAAACTGTAAGCACAGGCAGGCTTCAGCTCAGGTAGGTGCTCCTGTCAGTGTGCTTAATGTAAAACTTGTGCTTATAACCACTGAAGAAGTTCAGCATTACACTCAGATATAAGCAGATGTCAAGTTCTACCCAGAACAGAAGCTGCAAGTCCAAAAATGCACCTTGCTGGCTCAGGATGTGTCTGTCACTTTTCAAACAGGAAGGAAATGCATTTCAGGATGAATGGAAAGGTCTCCCCATTAGCTGGAAATTCTCCCACCGGACCCAAAGGAATCCATGTTCCCATTGACCAGTTATGCCCAGGTTCTAGCTGAAATTCCTGAAAAATGTGATATAAATAAAAGCAATACATTTAGACTATGGCACTGCCAAGCTGAAGGAAAAAAAAAAAAAAAGGTGCTGCTATGGGAATGTGAATCTGTTTGGGTTCTCTAATAAATCATCTCATTCCAAAGACAGTTTGTTCAGACACTGTTTATGGCTGCTCTTAGTTAAACCACAGCAATGTTTTGATTAGCCAAAAAAAAGTTCTTACTCAGTAAGTGACTTGAGTTTTCACTTGGCATTCCAGCTCCAGATAAGCAACCAGAGGGAAAGCAAGGGATGGATTGCCATCATATTTGACTCTTGCTGTAGATTACAGGGATTAATCCAAGTCATAGTTTACCACCTAGCTGTAGGAATCATTCTTACTCCTACTGATATTATTTAAAAAAGCCCAAACCCAAACCAATCAGCAACCAAAACAAACAAAAAACCCAAACCAAATAAACAAAAGCCCAGGCAAACAAAAACCTCCCAAGAAACCCAACCTCCCCACAACCCCCCAAAAAAAAGTCCAAAAAAGTCTTCCAAATAAACCCCCAAAACCTACAGGAGGATTGTCAGTTTCTTTCATTATTGCCTCTTTGGTTTCTTTCCTTGCCCTGGGAAGTTGAAGCAATTGGAGATAGTAGTGAAGGAGCTCCAGACTGGTCAGAGACACTATTCTTTCTGACAACAAGACAGTAAAAATGCATGTGGGGTTGTTAGTCTTTTCTTTCCTTTTGTCAAACCTCATTTGAAGTGCAGGCACAGGCCAGGGCTAGGTTATTGCTCTGTCTTCAGAAATTTGTGCATTGTCTACAAGCCAAGGAGAAGAAATGAAACTTTTCCCTGTCTGAAGTGAAAAATAAATCTATATTTCATAGAATCATAGAATCAGCCAGGTTGGAAGAGACCTCTAAGATCATCCAGTCCAACCTATCACCCAGCCCTAGACAATCAACCAGACCATGGCACTAAGTGCCTCATCCAGGCTTCTCTTGAATGTCCCCAGTGATGGTGACTCCACCACCTCCCTGGGCAGCCCACTCCAATGGGCAATCTCTCTCTGGGAAGAACTTCCTCCTAACATCCAACCTAGACCTCCCCTGGCACAACTTGAGACTGTGTTCTGCTGCTGGTTGCCCTGAGCCTCCTCTTCTCCAGGCTAAACACCCCCAGCTCCCTCAGCCTCTCCTCATAGGGTTTGTGTTCCAGACCCCTCACCAGCTTCGTTGCCCTTCTCTGGATGCATTCCAGTACCTCAACATCTCTCTTAAATTGAGGAGCCCAGAACTGGACACAGTACTCGAGGTGTGGCCTGACCAGAGCTGAGTACAGGGGAAGAATAACCTCCCTTGTCCATTTGATGCCATCCAAGATGCACTGAACAACTGTGAGACATGCAAAGAAATTAGGGCAACCCGAGTAGGAGGAGCAGAGCTGTAATTCATCAGCTCTTGGGAGCTTCCCTTCCAGCTCTTACAGCAAGATTATTTTATAATGTTTGATATCTTCCTCTGTAAAGCTTGTGTGATGGTGCAGATGAGCTTTGGCTGAGAGCTCTCTTTCCTGGCATTGTTCTATCATCTCTTTGTTTGAAAAATGAGAGATTCAGAATTGGATGTTGGTTCAGCTACATAACCTGGTATCCATGCTAAGGCTTAGAGAATAGCAATAAAAGTTGCCATGCAACTACTTCATAAGAAAGTAGACAAGACTGGACCATTTTTATAGAACTGTACAACTACTGCTAGGCTTGTTTTAGAAATAAAGTCTTTTACCCACAAGCTCTCTTTATTTTCTTACACAATATGCATTTCCAGTGCTTAAAGCTGATTAGAATGCAGCACAGCAAATTCTTCATGATTTAACAAGCTCTTGAACATCCCCCTCCAAAGACAAGAAGCAAGTATAAGATTAAAGAACACTAACAAATACATTACCATAATGTAGACCTATTTTTTGAAGGATGAGATGAAGTTAGTACATCAAACATTGAAGTTAATTATTGGTACATTAGCCATTGGAGTTAATTACTGGTACATTAGACCAAGCAAGGTCTGCTTCCTACCCTACCAATGCTCCCTTATTTTGGGGAAAAAAAAAATCATGTGCCAAGTCTTTGTTTTTCCAGTTTCTGTACAACAGAGTTGAAAGAACAAACATCGCTTCATACTGCTGGAAACAAGAGGAGTGGAACTAATTTGTGAGTTACTTCAGAGCAGTTATCTTCTCCTTTCAAGGAATTATTTATATATTGTCCATAAAGCTGGCATAGTATCACTGTTGGATCAGACTTGGCCAACCAACTGTGATGGTATCTCACTGGCTGGCCAGCAGGTCATCTTGCCCTAAGCTTATTTAGCCTAAAGAGAGGGAGTTATCAGCTCTGTGATATCACCTCTAAAGCCAGTAATAATCCATATATAAATACATTAATTTGCTGTGTATCTCTGAGAAATATTTAGCAATATACAGATAGGACAGCTTCAAAGTACACATGACAAAGACATGAGAACATACAAAAGGTAGCTTGTGTGTTAAAAATCTCTGAGTCATAAAATCATAGAATCACAGAACTTTAGGGATTGGAAGGGATTCCCAGAGATTCAAGTCCAAGATGAACACCCTGAAGGGAAATGAATGGTTTCATTCAGCTTTCCTCAAAAATTAATTTGGTGTAGCTTGTTTGTTGGTGGGTTTTTAATTTGTTATTGGTCATACTTGGATTCTGAAAGCAGCATGGTAGAACACTCATGCATGGATACAAAAGGTCTTGCAGCTGTTTAAAAAGCTCAGTTTTAGAGCTCAGAGGCTCACAATGACCTAGACTTTTCAAAAGAGCTGGAGGGGATTTTATGATGAAATTCCTTTGAAAAACAAAAGTAATGTGCACCTATTTCTCTGATAGCTTTTGAGAACTGCCTCTTAACAATTTGATTCTTGGTAGTCAGCAGAAGACTGAACAGTCTGTAGACTCCAGTTCTGCAGGCTTTATAAGTATTTCACTATGCTCACAAGTTTCTCAACTTCTCTTCCCCTGATACAGAACTCAAGCAGCACAAAAAATGCACAAAAAATTTCCCATCTCAACTCTTACTCTGTGTTAAATGTCTTAACTGTCAAGTAGATTTCTCTACCTCTACACAAGGAACCATAAGGCTTAAGCACACGAGAGATGAAAGCACTGGGTTTTATTTAATACACCACTTTAGGTCTCTAGTATTAAATTTTCTTTGTTAGTGCTTTAGTAGGGAGAATACTCCATGTGCTAAGCATCAAAGGGTACATGGCTAAATGGAGGTGATGCTGTCACCAGCAGCACTGGAAAAGAAAGCTTCCTCCCATATACATATCATTTGGAGTCATGATTCATGCCATGAGAGGAGCAGTGTAATCCCAGCTCATACTGTGACAAACATCAAAAGAGTAATCCCAAATCCTATCACAATGCAGTGAATAATCATGATGAATTATGTAGGCTGCTGGAGATGACACACTATAAACAACTGAATACATCATCAAGGCAAGCAGTGAAGCTTCAGCATCTGGCTCTGCATGACAGCTACCAAAGACCTGCATGGGTCTATCCTCTAGCACTGCCAGCTGAAACGGAGAGGCTTTTTTTTTTTCTCCCAGACAACCAGCAGCAGAACGAGGGGACACAGTCTCAATTTGTGGCAGGGGAGGTATAGGCTGGATGTGAGGAGGAAGTTCTTCACAGAGAGAGTGATTGCCCATTGGGATGGGCTGCCCAGGGAGGTGGTGGAGTCGTCGTCCCTGGAGATGGTCAAGAAAAGATTGGATGAGGCACTTGGTGCCATGATCTAGTTGATTGGATAGGCTGGGTGAAAGGTTGGACTGGATGATCTTAGAGGTCTCTTCCAACCTGGTTGATTCTATGATTCTATAATTCTATTTTATGAGCTATCCACCCTGCTTAAGCCTTGTAATTTCACTGTGCATCTGCCACATCTGCAGCAGAAGTAAAGCAACTGGCTGGAGGTGGAATCGCTGGGGAAGAAACAAGAGGGAGATGTATGCATGTCTGTGAGGGAAAAAGAAGGTAGAAAACCTAAAAGAAAATAGAGGAGGAGTTAGTGGGCTTGTGGTAGTTTCAGGCTGTGCCTAGAAAATTTTCCACAGATCTTGAATAGAAAGTGCTACAATGTAGATAAATCACTATTGGATGTGGAAATTGGACAAATATCTGCCATAAGGCATTAGGGCAACGAAGCTGGTGAGGTGCCTGGAACACAAACCCTATGGGGAGAGGCTGAGGGAGCTGGGGGTGTTTAGCCTGGAGAAGAGGAGGCTCAGGGGTGACCTCATTGCTGTCTACAACTACCTGAGGGGAGGTTGTAGCCAGGTGGAGGTTGGTCTCTTCTCCCAGGCAACCAGCAGCAGAAGTAGAGGACACAGTCTCAAGCTGTGCCAGGGGAGGTCTAGGCTGGATGTGAGGAGGAAGTTCTTCCCACAGAGAGTGATTGCCCATTGGGATGGGCTGCCCAAGGAGGTGGTGGAGTCACCATCACTGGAGATTTTCAAGAGAAGCCTGGATGAGGCACTTGGTGCCATGGTCTGGTTGATTGGCTAGGGCTGGGTGATAGGTTGGACTGGATGATCTTGGAGGCCTCTTCCAACTTGGTTGATTCTATGAATCTTTGCTAAAAGTTAGTTTTGTACACTAGCCTTCTCTCTCTTTTCTGTTTCCTTGCTCTGGCAGGCCACGAACAGCAACTCTTTGCTCTTTCTCTTGTCCCATGTATGGGGGGAGGGAAGGGAGCAGCGAGGGGGAAGCTGTTAGTAGCCCCCTGGTTTGCCCAGGGGGGGTCTTGTGTTGTTTATAAATTGTAAATAATGTGTATTTTGTACATATTCATTGTATTTCATTTTTAGGTTGTAGTTTTGCTTGTAAATACGTCTTCATTTGTTTTCTAACTGAGTTTGTCTGGCAATTTTATGCTGGGGGGAATTTTCAACCCACCACATGGGCTTTGGTAATTGTCTGTTCCCTGGGGAACAGATGATAAAGTGAGTGAAGCTGGGAGAACCCTACTTGCAAGATGCCAGTCTGGGCTAATGACACACAACAGGCAATGTTTGGGACTTTCAGGGATCCTGCTATGATGGTGATGCAAAAGAATTTAGGGTGGAACAGGAGCAGAATTTCTCCATAAATAAATCAACACCTACCTATTGCTGCTCCCTGGGAGCAGGATGATGCAGTGTGATAGGGAATGTACTGTACTGTGGTACCACTTCATACCAAGCACTTTGTAAGTCCTAGAGCCAGCCAAATGAGCAGCATGACAGTTCCCAGTCAGATCTAATATTTAATCTCTGTACTCTAATACAAACATAAAAGGAATACAGCAGTTGTCATTTTGGTTTATACCTAAATTCTAACTGGCTGCTTCTCTGTTGCTATACTTATTATTTTCAGGTGCTGTGAAAGAGCAGAAGTTCTGGAGATGATGAATAACCTAATGAAGTCAGGGGAAACTGCATAATTAAGCAAGGTTGGGGTAAAATCATAGCTACTTTGGAAGAATTATAACTAACTTTAACAAGGTCAAGATTTTACCTCAGGTCTTCATAAAATAGTTTGCCACCAAAGATTTTTTTTTTCCTTAGCCCTGGAGGATGAAGGCTTATAGCTTTAATTTTATTTATCCCTTCTTACATAACCATGAATGCTCTCATTAGCCATATAAATGTCTAATACTCTTTTGAATGCTGGTAAACCAAGCCTTTCATTAGTAGCCCAAGGGCAAAATAATTCTTTTTGCCAGTGCTACAGATTTATTAAGTTTGAGCCTTATAATATTCTCCTCTTAGGTGGGCCAGGTGTATGCTTAATTCTTCCTCTCATAGTTAGAACATGATTGCTGAATCACTTTAAAGTTTAGCTATTGGAAAACATCTTGGTGGATTTCTCTGCAGCTCTTTCACAGAAGAAACAGTTGCAAATAGTCACCAAGATCAATTTGATGTGGGGGGCTCTCAGGTGTGCCTTTCAAACTCTTTCCCTTTTGAAGACTATCCCATTCCTTTCTGTGGGCTGGTTTTACTTCCTGTCCACCCAGATCCAATCACCCTCACTTTGATTGCTTCAAATGACTTCCAGTGTGAATTTAAAGATAAAGTGGCAGTTTCTATACTGAGGGAAATGGCTTTATATTTCTCTCTGACTCTGATTTTTCAGTGTTTTATCTGAAGCTTTCTTTGAGTTTGTTTAGCCTTTGGCAAGTTGGGATGTGTGATTTGTGATGTAGCTGACGTATTTTAAGCACACTCAGGTGATCAAGATAGGAGCTATTTTAAACAGAAAAGATGGAAAAAAAATCATATTCTCACCAAAAAAATAATTGAAATTCATTTGAGGGCAAGTGTAATAGCTTTGTTCAGACACTATTGTGTGAGGGTTCTCAGTGAATAGCTCTGTCATCAAAAGGTTGTGTGATAGCAAGCAAATATTTCCCTGCAAATGTTGTTTTTCCTAATCCCTCTCACATCATCCTTATCTGCATTGATATCTTCAAAATGGGACATTGGATGGGCTGTTGGATCTTACATTACATGCAGTGAGGTTCAGGGTGTGGATCCGAGGCAGCTGAGCTGGTCACAGATTGGTGACAGAGAAGAGTGAGATCCCTCTCTCTTTCTTCCTCAGCCTTGGCATTTACCTTGCTGCACAGAGAGCCAATTCACCTCTCTAACCTACCTAAAGGTTTCAGGTTTTGCCAAGGTAATTTTCTGCTCTTTTAGTAAATGGAATTGATGCGCTGTGGGGTCAGACCTATGCCAGAGCTGACTCAAGGCAAAGCTTTGGGAGTGGATGGCATGGGAATAAGGGCAAAACAGGAGAGAGCTGGAGGGTGAGGACTGTTGATTTGGTCTGAAAAATGTAATCTGTGTATCGAGGAGAGTTTGTCATGGTTGTCTACTACTGTACAAACTTCCTTTGTGAACTTGGGTGAGCAATGCTGTCCTTTGTCTGCCCAAGATCCATGTTGCTACAAACAGGGTAAATGCAGGCAGGCTTCAAAGGCTGTGCTGTTGCTGTAAGGTGTTTGTTGAAAGTCAAAAGAATTTAAAGCACTGTTTGTAACTATGCCTGTGAAAGCCAGCATTTTCACAAATACTTGCTCTAAAGTCAGGCTTCAATGTAGATATCCAAGATTGTAAGTACTCAACCATCATCTCTTCCTTCTCTATCTCTCACTATCTTTGTTATGGTTTATAGGTGATGAGTAACTCTGAATTCAAGCTGTTTCCATACGTGCGTGAGACTATATGGATTTGGAAATGTTGTGTGAGGCCAGCAGCTTTGACAAACCAGGCCACTGTTTTGACCGAGATGTCTTTTTGTCTTTCTCTCAGTGTGAGCTGAGCTGAAACTCAGTGCTTGTCACAGAGATGCTCCTCAGCAGTCTCAGAAAGGGCTGAAGGTTGTTGAATAAGAAACTATGTTACCAAGTTTTGTGTATGCCAGTCTGACTGAAGAATGGGACAACACAGCTTGGCAGCAAGCATTTCTGTCCACCTAATACATACAGATGGCCATGGCTGAGGTGTGTGTCTTGGCAGATGGCAGTGACAGAGTGGTGTACAGACCAGAGGCATTGTGCTGCTAACCAATACACAAACTTTTCCTTTTCTATCATCCTTCACAAATTTTCCTTACTTTCTAGTGAGCAGAATGAGATTTCCCTGTCCTTCCAACCCCCAAGGCAGTACCTGATCTACGACCAACATTTATATGGTGCTCCACAGCAACTAATTGTGCAAAGGCTTGTTGATTAAAGACAGTTTTGAAAGCATGCAGTTGTTGTCAGATGCAGCTGAATCACATTTCAGAGACATTGCAGGCTGTGGCTGGACGTCCTTTACTGATTTTTCACTGTACCATCTGAAACACAAGCACCTCTGCCTCCTGCCTATCCAGCTAGTGGTTTGTGTCTCACTATTCCCTCCATGCTACTGGTGGAAGGAGCTGGGCAAAGTGCTCCCTATTCCACACTGTGAAAATCATCTAGGCTAGTGTGAGCCTTTGGGCCTTTCAGAGACTCAGCTGGGTGTCTCTCAAGTGAATTCAGGGATTCTCATGTGGTCCCAAGCTGGCAGAGCTGTGGGGATGCACTCCCAGGCAAGAAGCACCAACAGATGAGGCTGGGGAAGACCTCTCCCCAAAATCCAGCTCCATACTCATCAAGACAAACAACCATCAGTTGCCTCAGGACTCCTCACTTCTGGTCTATGTTTTGACATTGTCCAAAATGGGTTTTTAGTCCAGAACACAAAGCCTAAGAGCTAGGACACATCTCTTTATCCCATCCCATAGGCAACTTCCCTCTTGCACATTCATTGAGCTGTATCTTGTTTAGGGAAAGGATCATGGATTTGGATACAAGAGTTTCAGCTCAGCACTGATGTTTTACTGCAGGTCCTCTGGCATCTCTTTTTACACCATTAGGGACTGCAGTGCCCTAGAGCCATTTTTCCCTTTAAATAGAAGAGTGTTTCTGTAATTTTATCCTGCAGTATATATGCCACTTCACAAAAGCATACCACAGATATATTTGCCATTATTATTCCCCTGAGTTTTATTCCATTAACCATAACAATATGTCATTAACTATTTAGGAAGTTCAGCCTCTAAACACACTTCTAATTTCAGAATTTTTTGTTATGTCCTGTATAGGACAGAGAGAAATGATTGCTTTAGAAAAAAATGGCTTTGAGGTAACACATTACTGAAGTAATTTGAAATGATCTGAAGGAGTCATTTGGAAAAACAGCTTTTATTATTTTCTTTGCCAGTAAATTAAAGAGGGGATAAAAAACAAGTGATTGGACTGAAGCAAGAAATATATTTCCAGGTGTTTGCAGATGATGTTCTAAATAATTTAGTAGCTAGGAACAGTGTGTTATGCAGCCATCCAGCAGAAAAGAGAAAATTGAGGGTGTACAATTCTCCCAGCTACTGTTCTGGACTTACTGATGTTTACATCAGCAAAGGAGTGGAATAACACAGTGGTGAATCTGGCCAGTGTATTTGCTGTTTCATAACAACATGCAGTTCCTCTTTGAAAACATAACACTGAGAGCCTCTCAGGTCTCTACCGGCTTTCTGTTGGTCTGATTTTATTTCTTCTTTTTTTTTTGCATAAATACAAATTCTTCCAAATTAATCTCTACATGTGCAACCATGATTTTACATCCTTCACTTCCTAGGGATCTGGTCTTTTCTTAAGTGGTATATACATTTTGCACTCCTTCCTATCCATTTTTGTCCTTGGTCTTAGCCAGTAGCTCTACTATAATTTGTTTCTTGCTCCTAGACTGGGCTATGAAAGCTTTTTCTTTTAAGAGCAACAACTATGACTGTGTAAGGGTGAGGTGTCACTTAGCAAAGGTTTTAAGTGGCATCACTGGCATCAGGAAAGAATATGACATTGTCAGTGCAGCAGGTTGCTCTGGATCACTGCAAATGTTTGAAAATGACAAACCACTGCTCAGTACATCACAAGGAGGGAGTTAAAAATCATGGTTTAAATGTTTTATTGTGTTTTTTTTTGTTGTTTGTTTATTTTTTGTTTGTTTGTTTTTCTGTGTTAATTCTGAGTTTCTGAAGTTTGTTTCTTCAGTACAGGTTTACTGATTTAGGCACATTGCATATGGATGTCTATGCAGGTGTGGTTGAGTATATCATGGAGAAATTATACTCCACTCATCTGGTGGTCTGTCCTATCAACACATATTGCTTTTAATTGCCAATTTAAATATCCAGTAAAAGTACTGTGCTTGGAAGGCTCCCACTCTTCACTCTTACAGTACTGTAAACTGCAACAAGACCTGTAGGTTGCATAAATGATTGTTTCCCCATCTCTACTGTAATTTGCTTCTGACTTCAGCATTGACAGTTTCCTGAAGCCCTGACACTTATGGACTCCTTGGGGCTGACTGCTGCCTTTTTGACTGGCAGGCATGAAATTTGCCTTAAGTACTTTGAAACTCTTAGAAGTATCCAATTGAAAAGTCTTTCTTTTTTAAGAGTAGCTGAAGTAAAACAAACCTTTGTGCTTATGCCATCATATGAAACATGCTATTTTCCTTAAAATACAGACTGACAACTTCAAAGGCACCAATGTTATTATCAGGCAGAAGTTCCAAACAATCAGGCTTGAATTATATATAGTTCCAAGCAGCTGTTGCATTCTGAACTAGGCTTTGTTAAATGTACATCAGGGTCTCAGAGCTGTTTGCAAAGAAGCAGGCTCCTGTTCCAGGAACAGGGTTCTAGGAATAGAATTTGTACAACCTTCACCCCAAAGACATTTTTTTCCAAACCAGCTACACAAAGAATGTACAATAATGTGTGGAAAAGGAAACTCTGGCTGCAGGCAGATCAGCTTTTCAGTTGTCCTTGTATCTGCATGTACATTTGAATAACCTGTCATTTATTTGAAAAAAAAACCTTGGTCTTGGATCTCACAGGAAACAGAGGACTGCATTTACATTTCTAGTTTGTTGATGAGTAGGATTTTAGGCAAGTGGGTTGTTATTCCCATGTTCTAGGGCACTGTTTTGGACCCTGAGCAGATTTCTGAGTATAACAAGGGAGCAGCAAAAGCTTTTAATTTCCTTTAAAACTATAAAAGTCTGCTTGCAGACAAACTGTACTCATGTGCTTGAGTTTTCTGTTTATGTTTTCTTTCATGCCTGCTACAAGAACTTTTAAAGTCAAGTTTTGATGTTGATGATACTAGCAGATTGAAAAACACTTGAAACACATGAAGTGGTCTGAAGTCTTTGCTCTGCAGAAGAGTCAGGCTCTGAAGTAACTTCTGAACGGTGAAAGATGTCTCAGTAAATGAAAACCTCAAGCT
Source organism: Indicator indicator (assembly GCF_027791375.1). NCBI lineage: Eukaryota > Metazoa > Chordata > Aves > Piciformes > Indicatoridae > Indicator > Indicator indicator. The sequence continues at coordinate 7,401,279 of NC_072016.1, forward strand.
GCAAAACTAGCTGTGAGCTGAGGGAGTCTACTTCTGATCTACATCAATCTAGTGCCCTCTTGATCTGTCCCTGCCTATGGTTCCATTTGCCTTATTTTTGATCCTTATTTTCCCTATGGATTAGAATGTGGGTATCTGGCAGACTTCTTCAGACAAGTCCTTACTGCTCCTTGATAAAATGAGAGGTATGTGTCAAGATGAAATATGTGAGATGAGGCAGGCAGTCAGAACAGGGGTAATGATATGGAGTGAATGGGAACAGATCTAGCACTTACAGACTAATTACTGATGATATTTGTGTTACAGAGAGGAGGTCTTCTGGTAAGGCTACTGTATTTCATTTCATGAACATAGGTCAGTTGTACTGTTTAGTCTGGAGAAGACTGAGAGGGGATCTGATCAATGTCTATCAATATCTGAGGGGTGGGTGTCAAGTGGAGGGGGCCAGGCTCTTTGTGGTGGTTCACAGTGATAAGACAAGGAACAATGACTTCAAGCTTGAACATAGAAGATTTCACCTCAACATGAAGAGAAACTTCTTGACAGTGAGGGTGACAGAGCACTGGAACAGGCTGCTCAGGGGAGTTGTGGAGACTCCTTCTCTGGAGACTTTCCAAACCCACCTGGATGCATTCCTGTGCAGACTACCCTGAGTGATGCTGCTCTGGCAGGGGGGTTGGACCTGATGATCTCTTGAGGTCCCTTCCAACCTCTGATATACTGTGATACTTAATTAAAAACTTGTAACTTCTAATTTTCTTTTTCATCCATACATGTTTTCCTCTCCTTCTTCTTCTTCTGGGAAGGAGAAGTTAAAGGGAATATTTAAATACTAGATGTGAAGGCTTCTCTGTTCCTATAAACAGATGATAGAGGACCTTTTACAACCTTTAATCAAACAGGAGCTGTTTTCTGTGGATTTTTTTTCCCCCTCAAATAAATAGATGCTGATTGGCAAATTGCTTTTTGAAATGGTGGAGTTCTTTAGAACTTTTCTGCTTATTAGGAAGTTGCTTTGGTAAAAAACAGCACTCTGTCTAGCTCCCTTTTGGGAAGAAAAGGAAAAGAAAGAAAAGAAAAAAGAAAAGAGGAAAGAAAAGAAAAAAGGAAAAAGGAAAGAAAAGGAAAGGAGAGGAAAGGAAAGGAAAGAAAAAATATAGTGATTAAGCAAAGAGAGGAAAAAAAATAAATTCAACACTCCTTTTGCAGTTCTCTCACTTATGAACTAATACTATATGAAATTTGAATTAAAGCTGCTATATCTTTATTCTCCATGAATAAAGCACAGTACAGACCTTGCCACTATTACAGAAATTCTTTCAAGTAATACATGACAAACCCAGGTACCTTTGTTCCTATACAGTTTGACTTTGAATTGGGCTTTTTCCAAAGGTCAAAGTCTCATCACTGATCTAAACTTACTGATAGCTTCATAACAACAGTTATGACTTCCCTCATGCAAGTGCAGCATTAAACTGTAGCTTGTATGTTTGGAGCAGAAAAGATCTGGTAGAAAAAGCTACTGAAGAAGCTTTGAAGCTACTGAAGAAGAAATGTTCTAAAATGGTAATGGTAACAAAACCTGGGAGCTACTGCAGAATAGGTCTGGGGGATGTTACAACTGTAGTAGCATAAAAATATTTTGGGAAGGGTGAGGAAATGGAAATTAAAAGAAGAATAAATGGTATCTAGAGGATGAAAACATGAAGTGAAAAGACATGAATGAAACTTTTCTACCTGAAGCATTTTTCAGTTCACAGAAAGGGAGAAGGCTGAAAACATTGGATATCCTGAAATCTGTATTCTCTCTGTATTATTGTCTCACAACTTTTCACATTGTATTCACAGTACCTTATGTGGTAGGTGACAAACTGTTTTCTGCCATGACAAATGCTGCTCTGTATACTTAAATTTTTCCCATAAGTAACACCGTATGCATGTGTGAACTTCTAGTGGTTTTCCCAGTAGTGAGTAGTGTATTACACTGGCACTTCAGAAACTGAATTTGCATCTTCAGTTCTGGCACTGAAATTTAGTAAAACCTTCTACTTTTTATTTCCTCTGCAGCCCCTATCTCTTTAGGTTTGTGAGGTTTTATACCTTCAGTGTCATGGCTCATTTAATATTTTAAAACGCTTATACACTGGGCCTTGATTCCAAGCAATTAGTACAAACTCATGATGATGATTGTAAAAACAAGGACTGTGACACCCACCAATATTCATTTTAACTCCCTTGAGCACAACAGACTTTGCTGTCTGGGGCACATCACTCTTTCATTTCTGTTGTGCTGAGAGGAATCTCAAAGTTGCATCTCAAATTTCCAGGCAAAGTCTCAATATTTGATTTAACTCTTTGTTTTCAGCATCCATCATGGGAAACAGCTAAGTCTGGTGTTAATCAGCCTTCTTTTCTAGATATCAGTGAACCCATGCTGATTCATACCCCTGACTCTCAATATCAGCCTGTGAATAGCACCTTAAATGGCCAGGATATTTTTGTTTCCAGGATCATATCACCACTGTCAAATTTTCTGGCAGAACATAGATAAAGTCTCAGCCTATTCAGCTTCTTAATTAAATTAGGTATTTACAAAAAGCTATACAAGATATTTGCAAACCATGTCCTATCTCTAAACACGATTATGTAACATCACTGCTTCTATGATTTCCTTGTCATTTTAAGCCACATTTGCAATAAGGGACTGATGAAAAGCTCATTGAAGTCAACAAAGGCCAATGAGTTCTACTTCAACCTTTAACATTCTCAATATAGCAAGAAATAAGCTACATCGGCTTCACTGCTGATGCTTCTATCCCCATCTGTAGCCTATTTTTTTTCTTCTTGCTCTCCTTGTAACTTTTTTCTCTAAGTTTTGTAGGATCTATTCAGAGTTCTGGCAGGAAATTGAGCCAGGCCAGCAATTTCTAAGTACTATATATCAGAGACAAGTGGAACACTTTCCTGTGCCTCTTTTTCACACCCTTTCCATCCAGGGAGGCAGCTAGGACCAGTTTGCCCTTTTCTTTCTGCCAAGTAAAAGACAGGTAGCTTTTGGGTAAGGGCAAGAAGTGATTCCAGAATCCTCTGAATTCAGAAGATTTGAAGCTGCTGCTCTGTTTTAACCATTTGAACATAAAATATTCCAAACAGTCCCTTCTGGTTGATAATGGCTGATGACATTGTTCGTGGGAGTGACACAGCTCCTGTTCAGCAAGTGCTTCACCTGGCCTGGTAAGCCAGTGAGCAGACTGTTGGTCAGTTCTACTTTCTCAGGAAGAAGTTAATGTCCTCACCCTGGCCTAAGAAACAGGACAATCCTTTCTGTGCCTTGTCAATATTTATTTGTTTCTGTGTTCTTTTATTTTTCCAAGCATTTGAACCTTGTCACTTTCTCTACCTCTCCTCCTTTACTTCACATTCAGCTGCCTTACTTTTCATATCTTACATCTTGTCTCCTTTGCAGCAGGACAAGCCCACACATTATTTTTGATAAGCTGGCATATAAAAACCAGGATACATGCTGTTGTGAAAGAGAAGGCATCTGTAGCTTCAGGAAATAAAATGTTTTATTGGCAAAATTGGCTTGACAGGGTACACAATAAACTGACAAGGACTTTCGTGTTCACACAAATCCATCAGCCAAAGCTGCTTGAAAATATTTTGTTGCTGCTTTTATGACTTTTCAGGTTCTTGGGCATATAGTATTTTCCTCAGCCTCAAAGAGACACCAGAATAAAATTGAGGTATATGTATATATATATTTAAAAACCTATGAAATGGATTTTAAAACCACAATTATTTATTTATTTGTCTGCATGACAGGTTATTAAACCAAGTCATCTTCCCAGCACCTCAAACCCATATAGCAGAAGTCCAAGAAGAGAAAAATTTCTTGTGATCATACACAGTTATGATGATGCTCATCCTCTATAAAATGATGATATTATGTGAAGCCCCTGGTAGCAGTTTTATTCGTTGCTGGGTATAAGCAATATTCCTTGCTACACATGGATATTTTCAGAGCAAGCCTTCACTGCCCAACACAAGTATGAGCTATGTGTGGCTGGTTCACTGCAGGCAGGTTGATGAGCAGCAGAGAGTGACCACTGTAGCTTCTGCACTGGACTGCCTCAGTGGAGTTGTAGTTCACTGATGACAATTACCAGGGGTTTTGGGCTATTGCTATTTTTGACTCTGTAAATCTTTGTCATTCTGCTGCTTGAATGAGAAGTCTTCAGAGGTACAAGATAGGAATATTATCTTTTCTATTCTCTATTGTCTTTTTTATTCTCTTTCTAGGGTTGAGAGGATGATAACTCCAGGGACAGCACAAGAAAAAAAAGATGCCCAGCTCAGTTTCATTTGGTGCTTCTGTTAAATCAAAATGTGAATGGTGTTGTTCAGCTAAACTAAAAAGTACCAGGCCCAGAATCACAGAGAAAGTTTCTCTTTATTCTGCATTGACCTTTTTGGTTTTCCTGAAGGATGCTCTTGGTTTTCTGTGTAATATCTGATCTAAGTCACATCTCTGCTGTCTTCTGTCTACAAGGTGCCAAAAAATGGAACAGAATGGTTCATTTTCCCTGCGTATGTGGAGTAGCAGAAGGCTTGTCCATGAAAAAAGGAGTCTGCCACATCAAAGTTTTGCTGATTTGGTACATCTGCAGAGGATTAAATGATATATGGAGATGGCAGTGTTCTTCTCTTGACAAATGTTGCACAGACTTCAGAACCAGACAGGAAATGTGCTTAGAGAGATTCCCTGGTCATTTATTAACAAAATGAGCTTTTATTTTGAATTGCCTGCTGCACCTTGGTCCTGCACCATGGTCATACAAAAAGGTTGTAAAAGATGTGATTGTTTGGATGTCAGATGAAGGACATCTGGGCAACAAGAAGAACAGTCTCAGTGCTGAACAAAATAAAAAGACTTCAGGACCTGGGTTTGTTGCTAAGGCAGATCCAGACCTTTGCCATCATCAGTTTCTTGGTAATGTTATTTCTTCATAAAATCCTCTCAAACATTTCATTTTAGGTCATGCTTAAGGCACACTTCACTATTCATCTCTGCAGTAAGCACTAGATCTTTAACAGTGACTACTTCCCAGTGAATGTATTTTCTGGAGGGACTCTTTAATCTTGTACTTGTCAAGTTTTTATGCTGTCTCCAAATCTGCACAATACACACATGCCCTAGGAGGCCAGTGATACGTGGCTGCATGCGTAATCATCTTCTTCTGTCTTACTTTCCAGTCACTGCCCTGTGTACATTTAGCCATCAGAACTATTTGCCATTCTTGGGCTGTGGTATTTCTTGTATTTCATCCCTATGCTCCTTCTCTAGCTGCCAGAAGAGCAATTCCTTGGAAGCCCAACCTTTTCCCTATCAGCTGTACAGTAATGGATGGGTAGATTTTTCTCAAAGACAACAATTTTATTGGCTTGGCTTCTTGTGATTTGGTTTTGTAATTGCAGGGTCTTAGATACCTGGACATGATTTTCCATCAGGGCTACGACTATTCTCTGCCCTTATACCAATGTTTTCAATTTATTTTTGTCATCTAAGCATTCTTTCCTAGGAGAAATATTAATGTGGGACTGCTCCACTGCTCAGTTGTCCTTTCTTCTCTAGCCATGGGAACTTCCCCATTGCCAAGTGGCCCACGTATGCTAGCTTGCAGATGTTTTCTGACCTTCATAACAGCTTCTTAGCTTTGTGCAGGATCACCTACACCAGATTACACAGGAATACATCCATGTGAGTTTTGACTATCTCCAGAGGGAGACTCCACAACCTCCCTGGGCAGCCTGTTCCAGTGTTCTGTCAGCCTCATGGTGAAAATATTTTTCCTCATATTTCCATGAAACTTCCTATGCCTCAACTTCCACCCATTGGCCCTTGTCCTGTCTATTTTTCTCTGAACTGTTGACCAGAGTTACTGCAACAGCAAATTATTCCAGCCAGGATTCTTTTATTCTATTTTTTCCCCCCTATTTTTCTAGAAACAGCAAGCATCTATTAAATGTCCTTCAACTCTACTCCAACAAAGATCATGTAAGTCTTCCCATAATAAGTCTTCCAAGGAGCCAGAGTTCCCCCAGAACTCAAAATCCTGGATTGAAAGATATCATATGTTGAAAATGCCACCACTGAACAATAGTCTTTTCCTGAAACTCTGTAAGATACTTTACCAAGTAAGCAAGCATCAACAGTTTCTCAAGAAGAATAAAATCTGTCACAGTGTTTTCCGCTTTAGATTTGAGTATGTCTTACCTATACTGATGAATGACACTGTGTATCCCATAACAATGTGCATTACCTGAGTGCAGCCACTTCCAGAATGTAGAGGCATGTGATTGAGGCAGGACAGGAGCTACAGTAAGCTTCAAGGGATGCAAGTGCTGCAAACTAGTACTGAAAGGACCTGAAAGACACTTATTGGCCATTTATAACCCAAAACATCTAACATGTAGACATACAAATGTTGTCACAGTGTCATACGACAAAGCTAAACTAGAAACATTTCAGGGTAGATTTTTAAATTACTTCAGCAGTACATCTGCAAAGAGTTTTAGGTTTTATTTCACTTAGATGTGAAGAGGCTGCCCAGGGGGGTTGTGGAGTCTCCCTCTCTGGAGGTACTCAAAACCTGCCTGGATGTGTTCCTGTGTGATCTGCTATAGGTGATTCTGCTCTGGCAGGGGGGTTAGACTGGATGAGCTTTTGAGGTCGCTTCCAGCCCTTAACATGCTGTGATAATACTCAAAAGAACAGTTAGATGATCTGAGTAGTGGCCAAATACTTTCATTTCCTCTGTGATTAGGTACTATTCTTTAAATAGTACTTTTAAAAACAAAACCAAACCAGTAATCTTATTAGGTCTTGGCTACAAGTTTATTAAAATGATAATTCTGTGTTCTGAGCTAGGCTGGAATTGGTTCTATTGTTGTCTTCGTTTTTTTATTCTCATTTTTTTCCTAAAAAGGAATGAAGTCACTGAATGGTGGCAAGGTAACTTTTTGTTTATTTATAAACAGTGGACAGCAGCCAATTGGTAACTGGTGGGAACTTTTGCAGCAACCGAACAGGAAGGCTTTATGCTTTTAGGGTGCACTGATTCACAGCACGTAATATAAATTGTAACCAGATTGAGTTTGTTAATAGTCTTAATTGAGAATTATGGTTAATGATACTCATTGGATTTTGCTATGGTGTCTGGAAGGGTTACCTTTTTGAGCTGCAAGGGTGAAGAGGGCTAGTGTGGTTCCATATACTTCCGTCTGAGGCTCTGGCCAGCCTGATCCTAGTGTGAGGTATCCCTGCCCATGGCAGGGGGGTTGGAACTGGATGATCCTTGTGGTCCCTTCCAAGCCTGACTGATTCTATGATTCTATGATCTAGTAGGATGTGTCCTTACCCATGGCAGGGGGATTGAAACTAGATGAATTTCAGAACAGATCATGAATCACAGTCACAAGACCCAGATCCTTTGGTGTTTATAATTGCATTAGTTTGCAATGGCTGTGGTCTGAGGGAGCTGGGGTTGTTCAGTCTGGAGAAGAGAGGAGGCTGAGGGGAGACTTCATCACTCTCTATGACTACCTGAAGAGAGGTTGGAGGGAAGAGGGGGCCAGCCTCTTCTGCTTGGTGGCAAGTGACAGGAATAGAGGAAATAGTCTCAAACTGCACCAGGGGAGGTTCAGGTTGGATGCTAGGAAATACTTCTTCACAGAGAGGCTTATCCAACATTCAAATGGTCTGCCTAGGGCAGTGTTGGAATCACTGTCCCTGGAGGTGTTTAAGCAGTGTGTGGACCTGGCACTTAGGGACATGGTGTAGTATTGACCCTTCAGTGCTGGTTGGACTGGATGATCTTTGAGGTCTCTTCCAGCTGGATGTTTTCGGTGATTCTGAGGTAGTTAAAATTCTGTAGGATGCTGTTTCTAGGTTTTGGCTCTAACATGGAAATGATAATGATTTGATCCCTTTTCTTTGTGGTGGGTTGTTTTTTTGTTTGTTTGTTTGTTTTGTTTTGTTGGTGGTGGTGGGGTTTTTTTGTTTGGTTTGTGGTGGGGTTTTTTTTGTTTGTTTTGGTGGTTTTTTTTTGTTTGTTTGTTTGGTTTGGGGTATTTTTTAAGCTTTGCCTTACTCAAGCTCTTCCTCTGAATTCTTACAGCTGTTAACAGACATATCTTCCCTCCTCAGCTGGGCCTAATGTTATGCAAATTAATATAATTGACAATTATCTGCTTGACATTTTATCATAGCTTTTGAATCACATTTAAAAAGGAGCTGCTTCCGGTGAAGATGGCAAAAATCAAGTTTGTGAGAGGAACATTCTTCACCTACCTAAATGTAGTCACTGACTCTAATGGATTTTGGCCTTGCATATTTAATTCTTTCCACACTTCCTCTTAATTCAGCTCAGCCTTTCAGTACTTGAATCTCAATTAGCAAATCCCTCTGATTTCATTCAAATAGGCTCAGACTTTGAGAGTATCAGAAGAGGGTTGTTTTCTACTTTCTTTTTATACTGAACAGCTAGTGACTTTGAAGGCATTTATCTTACCTTATAGAATGCTCAAAGGCTTATAAGAAAAGGCAACCATATCTTCCTCTTCATCTTTCTGCAACAGATTGAGCAGTGCTGGTTTATTGTACATGACAAAGGTAATGTTTAAAGCAAGAGGCTAAAGAAGTTGTATCCAGGCTTTTACATTATTACATGGAAGATGTGGAAATACTTCCAAACACTTCAGTCGTGTCCAGCCTCTGCTTCTTAAAACATAACTTTTTGTTCCTGTGCAATCAAGTAACTGGTATTAGGGAGGGTGATGTTGTCTCATCACTTCTGCACTCCCCTTCTGCTCTCTTCTTCCAGCAGGGAACAAATTCTGTAGTAGTTCTGCAAACTTCTTACCACACATTTCTCACTCCTCCTGCTCTGCTGCAAAAAGAAATCTGTACTTAAAAGGAACCAACAAAGCAGAAACTCTAGTTGTACTCTATTACACATTTAACCTAAAGGGTTGCTCGTTTTCCTCTAAGATCTGATGATAGCAAGGAGGACTGTGATGTAGATTTGCTGGTGGAATGAGGAGCCCTCAAAAAGGCTTGGACTGAAGACATGTCTGAAAAGGCGAAGTATTTACCTGAGTCTTTGCCAGGTGCTGTAGTTCTGGAATCTACAATGAAACCAAACATAGCTCAGTGATGTTTCTAGCAACCTATTGATTTCTTTCTAATTCTTTCCAGGCAAAAAAATATGTCTTCTTACTAAGTCCCCACCCTAATTTGTTATTTCAGTAGTTATGCCATTCCCTAGTGTCTGACAGGGCTTACAATTTTAAGGATTCCAGAATTTTGCTACTAGCTCCTCAGTAATGGACTTTGCCAGAAAACTCTGCTGTAAGTGAAAAATTCTATTCTGCAAAGGATTTTGAAAGTTGTTTTTCTCCTTCAGAATTAATCCTGAAGTCATCTGGAGAAATACAAAATTTTGAAAGAGAAATATCTCATTTCAAATGTTTTGGAACTGAACATTTGGTTTTATGCTTCTCAATGTATTGCTTATAAGCACAGAGAAAGGGGGGGTGGGGGGAGTGGGGGGAATAGAGTGAAAAGTCTGAGAGTCATTTGTTTAGATGCCTTCTCCTTCTCTGTATCCAAAAAGGTTTTTGGCTAAATCAATTCTTTTACTCAAAGTGTTTCTTCTGACTTCTGATTGAGCTGTTTTCCCTCAGGAAACAGTTATAAAATGTTCCAAGGCCGTTCTTTGTTGTTATGCTGTGGATTTTGATTTCAAGGATGTAGGTGTAGATCATCCCTTCTCATAATTTCAAACCTAAATCAGGTACCTCAGATTGGTTAAACTCACCCTTTAACCTGATACATGCTCTCAAGCAGTGAGATGATATTTTCTTGATGCATCCATTGTTCAGAGTAGCACAGAGAACACGAACACGATGTACCCTGAGTTACTACCCATGCTATAACATTGCCATTACTGTCAGCCAGCTACTATTTCTGTATTAAGTGGTTTCTGTTCTCAAATTCTCCATTCATCTCTGTTAGAAAAAGTCTGTGGGCAGGAAATTTAACACAATCATTCTCAGCAAAACATATATAAATAGCCCGACGGATTAAGTCAGGTTGTTAGCAATCAAATGAGAATTTATCATAATTAAAGATGAGAGATGATTTCCTTTTGTGGCAGATTTTTTCCATTTTTTTAGTTATCTTTCTCAATGTTCAGATTTTTGCAAAACCTTTCCCTAACCCATCTTGCTTTCTGCTTTCTATTGTGAAATCTAGTTTCCTTTGGAAGATTTTTTTTTTGCACACTTTTCTTTGTATATCTGAGTAAGATTATTCACTGAAACTTCAGCCTCTCACTCTCTCCCCCATCCTTATAATAGAGGGAAAAATGGTATCACACAACCTGCTTCTAAGGAGAATGTATTCATGGCATAAGCCATTATGATGACTTCACAGGAATGAATAAGGGGAATGGATTTAAATATTATTTCATTTGATGGTTTGTGAAGACAACAATGCAGACAGAGCTGTGTCTTTGTGCAGGATTGCAGGCCTATCATCCTGAAGCATTCAGCTGAATGCTATGTGACAAAGGAAAGTTATTTTTAATCTTTGTCTAAGCTATGTGGTTTGGTGGTTATTTTCCTGCATGCTTTTCTAGTGAGGAGCATGGCACTGAAGCCTTAGGTTAAAATCTTCTCTTTTCGAACTGCATGCCACAAAAAATGAGTGACTGTTGCTGGCTAATCACCATTCTACTGATGCTGTTTCTTGCTTAACTACCAAATACATTAAAATATGCTCCAGGAAAATTATTTTTCACACTGTAATCTTTGCCCTCCTTAAACTCAGCTTGCACTGTTGTTAGTGAAATGCCTTATCTTACCCAGCATTAGCCTAAGAATAGGAAAACATCCAAAACAGGGGAAAAAAATTGCAGATATACAACTAGAAGCCCTAAAAGTAGTGGTTGTTATTATTAAGAATCTATCTGTCTTTGGTAGGAAGAGAGTCTGAAACTGTCTACTTAAAATGCAGCTTACATCTTTATGCTTGCTACAGACAAAATATAAGGGGGATACTAGTATAGCAAGAAGATTCCAAGTGTTTGTTCACTTGTGCCCAGAATTATTCTGATACAGTAATTTATTTCTGCCTGTTAACACCAAGAGCTGTCACTGTTTTATGTCTAGCCCAAAAGTTCAGCTTTGCTCTTCTTCCCAACCTTCTGTGAGCTCTTACACACTTACCAGTTCTCAGTTTGTTATTTCTAGAGATGTATCAGAATGTTAAGAGTGACACCTTGTTATCCAGGACAGGGCTGTGAAACAAAACCTCCCTTGGAAATGTGAGTTTAGTCCCTTTCAGGTGAAGGTTCCCAGGTGGGTATGGGAAATCCTTTGCATTCTTACTTACCAAACCCAAGAACAAAGTACTTTGTCTTTCAGAGCAGTGATGTACCTTGTCTGCAATAGTTGCTGTATTGTCCAGAGTGGAAAGTTAAATATGTGTTGAACATGTTAAATATGTGTCTGGAACTGTTGTTGGTTCCCATCTCCCTGATGGGAGGGGGCAGTAGACAAAGCTTTTCTAAATCCAACGGTTTTTTCTTGCATTCGCCTGAAAATCAAGCAAAACAAAACAAAAAGACTCAAACAAACAAAAAAACCACCAAACCCACATCAAAAAAGCAGCCAAGCAAGCAACAGAACCCCAACCACAAAACAACAAAACAAACCCAAACAGCAGAAAAAGATCATACTCTTCTAATTTCAAGCCTATCTGAATTTTATTTTGGTTTACTGGCTTTTAATAAGAAGCTAAGCTATTCTTTTATTGATCCCTGAACTTGTTCCATGCAGTGACTTAATGAAGAATTCAATGCCAGCTAAACCCAGCTGTTTATGCCAGAACCCCCCTCTGCCTTCCAGTTTATCAGAGGTTCTAGTTACTCATTTAAGCTGCTGGGGAATTCTATTTGGTTCTGTTGGTTGCCATGTGTTTTATTGTTCTGTTAGATGATATCCCATGAGACACAACATAAATGTGTTTTGTAAAGGTTTATGAAGCACAGCAGGAATTTCTGAAATTGCAGCTATATTTTGGAGAAATATGCTTGTTCCCTTTCTATCATGTGTGTGATGTCCCTATAGTCTTAGGATGGACCTCCAGGTCCTTTGGGTTTTTTTGGAAGAATGCTGTTAAATGCAAATGTTTTGGATACCAACAGGTGAAAGCCTCTTTTTTGAGGATCCTCTTAAGGCAGTGTAGGTGTAATGCAAACAAGCATTCATCTACTATCAAATGTAGTTTAAGAGAGCCTTGCTCCCCCAAGAAGTTTTCTTAATCTAAATAGCTGAGGCAGCCCATCTACATTATAGTCAAGGTACATGTAATGCACAACAAGTCAAATATTTTTATGTGATTATTTAACATCTATCCCAGGATTGCCAAGACAGAGAAGGAGAGAATAGGCAAGATCCAGTGAAGTAGAAGAGCCATCTAGAGCCATCTCAGGCACTAGTGCTGCTTCTCTGCAACCAACCAATGTGCTCCATATGTCAGTACAAGATTTGCAAGATCCTTAAGCATCCACCTTCCTCCTCCCTGATTTGTATATTTTTTCTTGCTCTTTTTGCTTGTTGTTTTGCTTTAAGAAATCTTTTCATCCCAGCTGCTGAACCTGATGCCATAACATTATTCTCTCCTGCAGTTATTTCACTTTGTCACCTTTGTGTATCAGTATGTCCTCGTCCTTTAATCAGAAGGACAAAGAGCACGACACAAAGCATCACATTTAAGGATCTATGATTTTATAAAAGTTGAAATAAACAACTTTTCTTTCTAGTATAAAATACTTATCAACATGAGAAGGACACTATTTCTTTGCTACAAGAAACGGGAAAATTCTGTTAAGTCAGATAAAGGGCTTCTGAGTTTTTACCTCTGTTGGCTAAAATATGGTTTCCTTTGAATTCCCCTCTTATGAAAGATTACAGAGGGCTTGGTTGCTCTGTTGGTATTAAAGGGAAAGAAGGGTAAGCAAACCTTTCAGGTATTATTGTCCTCAAATGTCCTGGCAACTTACACAAACTCCATTACATTTTCTCCATAGCAATTTAGCTAATCTTAACATGAAGCTATCATTGTAATAAAAGACCTCTCAGTCAGGATCAAGAAGGGCAAGAAACTGTTCTCTATTTTCAGAGATAGGAACTGGAGGTTTCTGTGTGTTGCTTTGAAAACAGTTGTGCATAGAACATGGCAATTTCCCTTTGCCTCATCTTCAGCCTGGTCAGTTCACCTTACACTACTCTTCTCTAAAAAAATCAGAGGTGAGGACAAAAGGTGATTAATGCACATAAGAGAGAAAATTCTTTTAAGGCTGGGTTGACACTTGGGAATATCAAGATATTCCCTTTTTTAATTGCAAACGTAAATATCCATCTGCATGGTTTCCTCCTGCTTCTATTTAAGATGCAGTAGGTCAGAGGATCAGTACTCTATGTAATACTCAGAAATTCTCTGAGGCAGTTGTTAAATCTTAGGCTGCTTGTTCAGATGTCTTGCTTTGCTGTTCAAGAGCTGTGCTGACCATGACTAATTTGTCCTCAAGTTCTGCTGAAATGTCTTGGGCTCCTTGAAAAGGCTCTGCCTGATAAGGTATTATGAACACAATCCTTTCAGTTTAAGCTCAATTTATCTTTGGCCTTCTTACTACTGAGAAATAATATGTAGCTGGAGTGCTCCTGCACAACCAGATTTTTCAGAGATGATGTGAGTTTGACACAGCAAGTCCTTTCCTCTTCATGGGCATCATTCTAGCTGTATGCTTTATGACAGAGAGGAGTCTTCAAAAATATTATTTTGAAAACATAAACTTTGGGGATTTCACCTTTCTTGTTTTAACTCACTTTTCCATTACTTTCATTTTAATATTAATCCAAATCATCCAAAATCCAAATCATCCAAAACCCAAATAAATTACAATTGACAGGTTAAAACATGGTTCTATATATTCATGGAAGCAGAGGCAGTTAAGAATCATAATTACTACAGTTTAATAACTTCAGCACCTTTAATTGTCAACACCTACCTGAAGGTATCTTGAAACAGTTTAACTCCAGGTTAATCTTATCTCAGTACAATCTTAGCAAATTTTTAGAGACAAGTAGAAGTAACAGTAAAAATATTCTACCACATAGTAAAAAATAAAAAGTTTTTCAGAATGCTTGGAAACAGAATTATGCTCTTCCATTCCAGTAATGGTTGAACGATAGGGCTCTGATTTGAAGGAATTATGAAATAAAATAAATACATCCCTAAAAAAAATAAATCCCTAAACCTCAGGTTTCAACAAACTCATAGGACTCTGTAAAGTGAGAAAGACTCTCAGCTCTTGACTGATCTTTAGATAGTCAACTATACATCATGGTGTTACTAGGAATTTTAATGAATGAGAGTTAGAAGTGTTTATTTCAGGGAAAAGGCAAAGTTCTAATCAGGAAGGTTAGAAAAAATACTCCTAGGGCAGATAATTTTTACCACTACTGTGTCTGTACTATGGGTATCTGTTAGCAGTTATTCTGCACAAGGGCCAAATCCTTTTTTCTCATTGCAGCCATTAAAGCTGCTGTTTCTGGTGTCTTGCCAGTGCCAATTTATCTTAAGCAAGCTTGGACTGTACTTTGCCATTATGTCACTTGCCTTGAAGTGAAAAAATTGTTCAAATCTTTGCATATATGAATATCCAGAAATGTTTTTTTTTTTTAATTAATTATTACCAAGACTTAGGAAGATGCAATAAAATAGATCACTAGATATATTTTTTTTTTCCTTTACTATTCAATCACTGTAAATAAAAGGGAGGGAATAAAAGCAGTGTATGGTGATGTCTGTGCAGGAAAGCTGTGAGATTCATCTGTGAGTCACTTCTGCTACAGATACTGTGGAAAACTTTTCAGGGAAAAAAATATTTATGTGCAGATTCTGAGTAAATATTTTTGCCTTCAGTCTTAAGAATTTGAAGATTGAACTAAGGAGTCCTGCAGAAGGTTATTGTATTTAAAGTGTATGGTTTAAGTAGTAAACATGAAAAGATGTAGGATTGGAGCAGCTTCCCCAGTTTGGTTGTACTGAATGCCAGATCAGGAATGTGACAGCTGCACACTGAAATGTGTACTTCACTTTTCCTTGCTCTTCACTGAGCACCTCAGCAGAATACAGATACTTATTTGTTCTGGTCACAGTCTAATCCCAAAGGAAGCTGCTTTCAAAAGGATTTTAGGCAGTTAAATGGGCCTTTACATTAGTACACTTTGCAGTGCAGTAAATTATCTCACATTTGTATATATCCAAGGACAACAGCTGACTTTACCTTTTGCAGGATCACAGAATGACAGGGGTTGGATGGGACCTCTGGAGATCATCTAGTCCAACCCCTCCTGCCAGAGCAGGTTCACCTAGAGCATGTTGCATGGAATGGCTTTTAATTACAATTAGATGGACTAGTCTTTCAGCTTAATGAATTTGTCTGAGCAACAGACATGGTTTGACCATGACATAGTGAGAATGTATTGGTGGAAGGTTAATTAAAAAAAATGGGCTATAACATGATCCAAGGCCAGATTTGTTCCAGTCACCAAATGACACTCAAACTGCTGCCACAACTTAATTGTTGAACACAATCTTCTTCAAAGTGTCCCTGATGTTAGGTGCCAGGCAAGAGCCTTTAGTCCAGATGGGTTTAGTGGGATCTGTGGTGGCTCATCCTAGGAGGGGTGGGGCTCTTAGCTGCCACTTAACATCTGCTTTTCTATTTGGACACCCATCAGCCTGAATCTTCTCTCTGACAGTGCACAGACAGCATGAGAGAACTGCAGCTGTGCTGTCTATTCACGTGTCCTACTGTGGTAGGAGGCTTAGGAGGATCAGAGTGCCGTGAGCAATGCAGACTTTTACCCAGTGGAAGTAACTGACTACTCAACCAAACCGACACTGCAGCCACGTGTGCACTCAGGTTTTGGGTCTCATAACAAATAATTCTTGCTATATGTCTTTAGGAGACATACCATCAGGTTAGGGAGCTGTTTGTTTCTTGTCTCCACTAACTCAGCTTTGCAGACTCATTTTCTCCATGATTTTTCATCACCCTCCTTGTGTGTGTGTGTGTATAACTGTTTATTCTACAGAAATAGAATTGCTTTAACATGCCCTGAAATGATTGCAACTTCAGTTTGATATATGAAACTGTTCTGTAGGTGAACATTTCATTCTCAGAGCCTACTGCAACTTTAATTAAACTCCTGCCAGATTAAAAATATTCTTAATAATAAATAATTAATTTAAATAAGAAGTAATTGTAGAAATCATACATAGGTGTTTCCCTCAGGTCTTTGCAGTTCTATTTTAATTACCTCTAAGGTCTCTAATGATAATAGGGATTAAAACAAACAAACAAAAACCAAACCACAATATATTGAATCCTTCTGTATTGCCTTTGCACGGAGAAAAATATTAAGGAGAATGGAGAATTTGGAAAGTGTATTCTGTGTTCTTTCAGAAATCTAATTTTCTAGATTAGTGAATCACATTTGATATTGCAACTCAGAAAATAGTTATTACTTCAGCAGTATAGCATGGGAATCAATGTGAATAACATGGATATTTTTCTTGGGTTAGTATTTCAGTAGTATTGTGATTAGGTATGTGTTGTGTATGGATTTAGTCAGAGTTTTGTTTTCTTAGTGGCACAAAGGATTGTTTATAAGATAGAACAACATCATCAAGTTGTAAAATGTGGCAGGTAAGCCTTCAAGCATTTGTACTTTTTTTCTTTACAAAGTTGGTTACAAGAAGCAGAAAATGAATTTGTGAAAGAGGTAATGAAATTGGGGAATTAGACTGGAAGAAGATCCTTTCTCTGCTATTATCTATACAGCACTAGAATATTCTTCATGTCATGAGCTTTTCCTTATTTTTGATTGCTTTTCTATCTTTCTCTCATAAACTGAAAATCTTTCCTTCGATTCTAATACCTTTGTAATATTCACTGCCTCTTGCTTATTATGTTACATCTTTAATATTAATCAAACCCCTTTATAATCAGAATTTGACACCTATCAAGTGTTCATATAAACAAAGCAATAATGAAGTGTCTTCATAGAATTATCTACACACACAAAGAGATTCAAATGAATTAATATTTAGAAATGAGCAGTCAAAGAATTTAGTCATTTTAAGAGGGCTGTCATGGAATGGATGCTGAGCAAATGTTATTGACCCAACAGGAAAGAGATCAATTGGGTCAAAGGAAAACAGGGCTATATGGTATTTGAAGAGGTCAGTTTATCTCTGTCTTTGCCCCAGATACAGATCATCTTTACCTAATAAATCCTGACAAATTTCTATGGCCTCTGTCCTTAAAAATCTTTGGTGCTTCCATGTTTTCCTACTATTTCAGCTCAATCTTTGTGACTACATTTAGACCCTTCACATATTATAAAGACAACAGAGTCCTCTTCTTTGTAACTCCCTTTTATGTACCTGAAGAACTACCACATCCTTCTGCTTGCTAAAGATGTTTGGGATTTTTAGGTATTATTTCTCCAGATGTAGTGCGTTCTAGATCTGCAATAATTCTATTAGTTTTCTGGCATCTTTCTAGGATATGTGTCTTTAAGATACTAACTTCTAAACTGAACAGTCATTTGGCTGCAGCTCTTGACAGCAAATAGAATAGGAGAACTGTTTCACACATTCTATTTAGATGTCCTGGAATAAACTCGGAAAAAATATAATTTGCCCAGAATATCCTTTAGTTTCATAGTACTAAATCTAGTAAAGAGTATGGAGGAAAAGGTCTGGGGGAATTGTGGGATTGTTTGTGGTCTGAAATTGATGAAATTTGTTTTTTTCCTGATGCAGATGCAAGTAGAATTTTTCTTGTGATTGATAGCTCAGTCCTATGTGCCCAACTTAAGGTGCTATTTGCATTTTAATGCTGATGGTGGTTTTGTGGTGTAGTTTTTTTCCAAAAAAGAGAAGTCCTTATTCTTCTTTCTGACCTTTTTTTTTAACTCACATTTTCTCCTTCCTTGACTCTGTTTCATAGTGAAAGGAAATAAAGGTAAAAGCTAGTGCTTATTATGAAATAACCTGTAACATCTACCTGCATAAGAAACAACTGTGAAATTTGGACAAAAGCCTTCTAGATTATGTAGATATCTTTTTTAAAAGTCTTTAAAAATATCAGTACATTTCAATGAGCAGGGATTTTCTGTTTTCTGAAGGATGAACTTTACATACTCTGACTTTGTGGGGTGCAGTTAGGAATGTTGCCTCCAGGGAGCAGCTGAAAGGGAAAAAGAGTTGGATGCAGTTCCTTTCTTGGAAGAAAAAAACCCCTCTCTTTTTCTGTAATAATCCTGGTGGGATTATGCTGAGGTATGCCAAGTTTTCCTCTGTGCTTATTGTAAGAGGCAGGAGAGAAATGATGCTTCCAATGCTATGATTGAGAGAAGTAAAACTGTTTAGTAAATTAGATTGTAACAAAAGTGCATAGATGGAAGAGATAAAGTAAAAGATGATACATGCAGATTAGAAATTCAGATTTGTAGTGATCACAGAATTAACCAGGTTGGAAAAGACCTTCAAGATCATCAAATCCAACCTATCACCCAACACCATCTAATCAACTAAACCATGGCACTGAGTTTCTCATCCAGTCTTATTTAAACACTTCCAGGGACAGTGACTCCACCACCTCCCTGGGCAGCCCATCCCAATGGACAATCTCTCTTTCTGGGAATAATTTCTTTCTAACATCCATCCTAAACCTCCCCTGGCACAGCTTGAGACTGTGTCCTCTTGTTCTGTTACTGGTTGCCTGGGAGAAGAGACCAACCCCCACTTGGCTGCAGCCTCTCTTTCAGGCAGTTGTAGATGTCAAGAAGGTCTCCCCTGAGCCTCCTCTTCTCCAAGCTAAACACCCCCTGCTCCCTCAGCCTCTCCTCACAGGGCTGTGCTCCAGACCCCTCACCAGCCTTATTGCCCTTCTCTGTACATGTTCCAGCATCTCAACATCTTTCTTGAACTGTGAGGGGCCCAGAACTGGACACAGTACTCAAGGTGTGGCCTAACCAGTGCTGAGCACAGGGCAGAATTACTTCCTTGCTCCCTCTGGCCACACTATTGCTGATGCAGGCCAGGATGCCATTGGCCTTCTTGGCCACCTGGGCACACTGCTGGCTCATGTTCAGCCTACTGTCAACCAGTACCCTCAGGTCCCTTTCTGTCTGGCTGCTCTCCAGCCACTCTGACCCCAGCCTGTAGCCCTGCATGGGGTTGTTGTGGCCAATGTGTCGAACCCACTAACCACTGAAATAATGTAAGGAGAAAGGAGATTTTCAGTCTCTGGATGTTTTCGCAAGTCTAAGCACCTTACCAGAAGATGTGCCTTTTGCCACAGCCCAAGTTTTGATATAACTGAATTAACTTTATGGCCTGTGCAGCGAAGCTGGTCACAGTATCACAGTAAATTAGAGGTTGGAAGGGACCTCCAGAGATCATCTGGTCCAACCTCCCTGCCAAGGGGTCAGATGTAGATGAGGTAGCACAGGTAGCTGTGCAAATAGCCAGATGGAGTGATCAGATTTTCCTGGTCTTTGGTTGGCTTTGTCCCTAGGCCTGTGTAACTTCAAAGGCTGAGTACTAAGGAAGGTTAACAAAGACTAAGTGTTTCCAGTGATCAGCATAATAATGGTTCATCCAGCAATATAACAAATTTCACAAACTAAATGGTATTATGATGGGGTGGCTTGTTTCTGGGTTTGTGACATCTGGGCACTTAACTCTTTCTCTTCACACCTGCCATGGATTTGATTCCTGTGTCAATCCCCATAATCTCAGTAGCAGCTGGGTTTCTGATGTTATGAGTTGTGCACAGGGCCACTGAAACCAACAAGTGTCCTATGAGGTGACCCTGTCCTTCTGATGTGCTTTGCTGGGTACAGTCCCTCGCCAGAGAAAAGGCCAACGAACAGTAATTAAAACTTTTTCATATTCATGAGGTTCCTTAACCTTTTCACCTTTACTATATTACCTGTCTGTTCTAACAGCTGTTACTGTCCATGGGCTAAAGTTTAATATCAGCTTTAATTTCCTCTTTTTTTTTTTCCCTTGTAATATTCAGTAGTCTTAAACTTATTTTGTCCTTTATTTTCTATACCTATGTGAAGTCAGCTCTGGTCAATTAGAAATATTGAATTCCTAATTGGTATTTGAATATACTATGTGGAGTTCTATATTAACAATTAATCCTCTAACAGGAATATGTGAATTAAAATGTTGAAAGCAAGAAAGAGGCATGTGTAGTTTTAATTAACTTCTGATCATTGTCATCACATTAAGGATTATTGAACATGATGATGCTTTGTTTTGGATTATGGGCTGCATCCCAGTTTTGTAGCTTCTATAAACTTCACTCTTCATTCAGTTTGTCCTTTTACGGTGAATAAGAAATCTTCAAAGTATTGAACAGCACATTTTCATAACAAGGAAAGCTTTTGTCTCCATTGGGGCATCACATCTTGCTCTTGGTTATTTTGGTTGCAACATACTTGGCTGTCAGCCAGGTTACTTTGTAAAT
The DNA here is from genome assembly GCF_027791375.1 of Indicator indicator. Classification (NCBI taxonomy): domain Eukaryota; kingdom Metazoa; phylum Chordata; class Aves; order Piciformes; family Indicatoridae; genus Indicator; species Indicator indicator. The sequence goes on from NC_072016.1 coordinate 7,421,969, forward strand.
ACATCTCAGCCACTGGTAAATAACGTTTATTAAAATAAATAAAATAAATAGTTCAAAAATCCCCAAGCACACTGGCCCAATGATAACACCTTTTGCATCACTACTTCAATTTATCAACCATAGACCAGTCATCCAGGATTCGTAGCTACTAACCTTCTTTACTGCACTCCATTCTGTTCAATTCATGTAAAGGACCAGGACCCAGCCTAGGAATTGAAGCTGTGATGATTTAATAACAGCCAAACATTTGATCATCTGAGACTCAGACCTGCTTCTGAACTTTAATCTTAGCTTATATGATGTCATGTCAAAAGTTTAGAATGTAAGAATGGCTGGGCTGAGTGGAGCTAATGTTCTACCTATTCCATAGTCAGTCTCTTAAAGGGGCTGTAGGTGGGTGTCTAGGCTGGGATAAATACAAGACAAGTATGTGTAACAGTTGTTCTTAAAAACCTCCTGAGCAATTCATATCTGGGACTTTGGGAGCTGAATATGATTTCTGTGAATGTAATAACCCTCAATGCATTTCTTTTACATTAGTTAATGCTAATACTATTTTCCTTAAGATCAGATAAACTTTCCACACCTACAGAATCCTTAGGCATGGATTGTCACACATCTGCTATTGCACAGTGGATGCAGAGCTGGAGAAAGTGTAGAAAATACCATGATAGCTTTTCTAAATTACAATATGGATTCACCATTGTATTATGGTGTGTAGATATCCCATTTCTAAATGCTAGAAGGATATCAGAGTAAGAAGGATGCAGATCACAAACTCATTCATAATTATGTACACAGAGGGTGCAGAAAGGCTGCAAAGGGTGCGTTTTTCTATTTTGTCTTAGAACTCCCAAATGAGATGCTTAATAAAATTACTCTGCCACTAGACAGTGAAATTTGCTGGAATTTGCAATGAGGATTACAAATATATCTGGAGTTACTAGATGATAATAAACTTGGCAGAGAATATGTAATCTTCTGTTTCAACACGTGAGCTAATCTATTCCTGCTCCTTTCCCTGATGTGATGGAGAGGTCAAAAGGCACAGGTGAGGTTCTCTCACCTGTTACTCTGGTGACTCTTACAAGACAGGGATAAATTCTTTGATCATTATGTCACTATTTGGGCTCTATATTTTTGAAGAATAAAAACATTTTGAAAGCACTGTATTTTAAAGCCTTTAAAATATAAACCAAGGGAGTTTTCGTATATGTGCATTTAAAATTTTAACAAAATAAGTAGAACGAAAATGCCAGAACTTTCTCAGCTCCTTTGCATTCATCACAATCAGAACTGAAACTACTTCTCCCTTAACTCTCAAATGAGAACCAGATTTGGTAGTTATGAAAAAAACAGCATGAAGAATCCATTTTTTCAGGTCATGATACTGTGTACAGCACTGTAGCAATTTGAAAAACCTATTTAAAGACTACAAGCTTGCTATGGCTATTAGTACCTTCCTGCAGATTTCAAAATTCAATTTGTGGTTATATTAACAAAAACATTTTCCAAACAGCAGCAGAGGAAAAAACACCTGGACACTGTGATCTTGGATTTACTAATTTCACTATCCCATAGCATTTTAAATACACATGACAAGACATGTCATGGTGTTGCTTTAACAATAACAAGAAGCATTATGTGGCTTTTGTGGCATTTTAATCATAGTTGTTTGCATTGTTTCCAGCTGATAGGAAAAAAGTAGTTACAAGATGCCGTACTGAACACATTCATAGTAAATAAAGGTCTGTTTCCTTAAAAGGATAAGATGAAGGAGAGCTAAGAATAGGCAAAGGGGAGCTGGGCTTCTGAGAGAGAAACGAGACCTTTCCACTCACAGAATTGCTTAGGTAAATGTTTAAAATGCAAATACATAAAATTTCAATGCTGAAATAAGGAATATGTCTGAAAAAGGACAGATGAACTCTAGTCCTCCTGTAGCATACTGCAAGCACATGTATAAAATTTGGGGTAATTCCTTCGCATTCATGCTATCTTTACTACTTTAGGGTCAGCATGTCACAGGTGAAAAAGTCACAGTGCCAGAATAGTCCTGATGGTTGCTATTAAGACACACTCAACAATATTACTTGTTTTGCCCTTCACAGGATCACAGAATGGTTGGTGTTGGAAGGGACCTCTGCAGGTCACCCAAACCCTCTCTTAGAGCAGGATCACCTAGAGTAAATCACACAGGAGATTATTCACTACCATCTTACAGCTAGCTGGCCCTTACACTAAACAGGTCTTTTTGACCTTTCTCAGTGTTCTGCTGTCTTTCTAAGGTACTCTTTTTATACTCCTCTTATTGGTAAGTTAAATAAGCAGTGGAATTCTAGTCTAAAAGTTTATTGAAAGTTTTCCCAGCTGCATCTGTCTAGAGATGCTGCAGCCAGCAGACCAAGGTCTAAAGAGGAGAGCCTATTTGCCAAAAAGGAGCTGTAAACAAAATTCCCCTCCACTGAACTGTTAGCCCTGGTCAGAGACATACAATAAGCACAGTGCTTAAGACCAAGAATGCTTTTATCATTCTATCAGTGGAAACTGTTTTCCAACAATCTCAGTTGCCCACCTACATATTGTCAGTAAAAAAAGCCAAAATGCAAACAAGCTTCCCTATCTCCTCCTCCAAATAATAACTTTGTGGTATCAGTGGCCAGAAGAGCAAAATTTCCATATCCATTTACTGAGGTATTCTCATCTTGCCTTTTGCACATGCAAAACATCATCTGCTTAATTAGCCCATAGCACATAAACTCAGATATAGCCTTACGTGGATGGAGGAAAATTACAGGCAAGATTTCTTTTTTTTAGCAGAATTTATTGTTCAGCTTCACTATGGAAAGATACAGAGGCCGTGTGCTGTGAAGCACAGAAGTGTTAATCTCTTTGCATTGATGGAGCTGCATCTTTTTACATAGTGGTAAAGGAAAAGAGGGTTAATGCTGGCTTCTATTCTAAGTAAGAAAAATGAAGCCATATTCTGACATGATGTAAATCAGCCTACATACGGAGTTGGAGAAATATGCAACATCTGAAGAACTGGTATGAAATTTTCTTTTCATATGGTTTAAGTAGGTATTTAGCCTAAGACTTGAAGTTTCCCTTGAAAAAGTGCATTTATCTGAGTTCTGAACAGCCTATTCCTCTTAATCCTACTACAGGAAGACATGTGAAGTTTAACCATACCATTAATCACAACCAGGGACACGATATGCTAGTATAGTATTTTATTGCTCTGGCTCCACTGTGCAATTAATGCAAAAAATTTTGACATCTTAGAAATACTTGAGCAATTAAAACCTTGCTACCCATGCAAAGTATCACTACAAGCCTAATGCTATGGGAGTCTCTCTTACTGAAAAGAATGTCTGTAAATTTTTACAGGAAAGGCATTTAAAGAGTGCTATGCTGGTACCCTCTAGCAGCACATCACACAAAGGTAACCATAATGTCAAAGCGATCGTTAAACACAGAAATGTCTGCATGCACAGAGCATCTGTTTAACTGAAAGAAATCTGCTCATTGTCTCGCGTTCATTTCAGAGCAAGCAGAAGGGAGAATGAGATTTCCTGAATCACTGATTCAATTAAAAGCTTCAGGAGCCTTAAAAGGTGCTTTCTCCCTCCCCTGCTTCTTTCTTTGATTTCCTTTGACAGAGTGCTGAGGAGAGGTTATACCTGCAAAATAGCTTTTCATTTCAGGGACCAGAAAACTAGCAGGTAGATCCTCAGCATTTTTCTGGTTCTACATTTCATACCTTAGATACATTGAACACATGCAGTAAGCATAAATCTGTGCAAGTGGACTTGAACTATGATTACTCAGTGGTACATTTAGATTGTTAAGGGAGAAGAATAGTGCTTTTCACTCACCTACAAAATAGATCTGGGCAACTGGCAAAAATTTGGTCTAGATTTCAATATAAATTCAGACCATCACAGAATCAGTAAGGTTGGAAAAGACCTCAGAGATCATCAAGTCCAACCTTTTACCTAATTACCTAAGACCCCCTGATAACTAAACTATGGCTCCAAGTGCCACATCCAATCTTTTTTTTTAACACATCAGGGATGATGACTCCATCACCTCCCCAGGCAGCCCATTCCACTGGCCAATTATGCTTTCTGTGAAGAACTTTCTCCTCACCTCGAACTTCAGGAATGGTTGAAGTTAGTGGTACAGATTGAGACAATCTCAAAAGGAAACTAGAACAGCATCTTTAAGGAGAAAAGCTAAGTCTTGCAACCCACCTGCCCCCCAGTCAAAACTCTATGGTCAATGCTTGTTTGTCTAGAGAGCATTTTCTCTGTCATATTTTTGATGCTAATCTCAGAACATGAGGGTCTAGCCATTCATAGGTCAGCCACTGAGGAGAGCTCTTGGATTTTTCAATGTAACTTAGCAAAGTAGAAATAATAAAATATCAAAGTGTATAGCTTCTGCCAATATGAATCCATTATCTTGTCGTGTTTACCCTTTTAATGGGATATAATGAGCAGGTCACACTGCTAATGTAAGAAGCTAGATGTTGAAGGCACCAATTTATAGTCCAGTGGTTTTCATCAAATGCTTCAATTTCTAAAATGTGATAATCAGAGAACATAAGGAGTGCCATACATGAAGTAATTTTCTATTATGCCATGTGCTCTGAGGCTATCCTGCTGTCTGCTACATACCTTCATTATGAACAGAGTCTCTGAGCCCACTAGTCTCTGGATTTCTAAGATAATCAAATAATTGTGGCACTCCAGTTGTCTAGATCAGCTATTTAGGTATCTGTTTTTGACTGACTCACAGTAGTGATGGATACCATACCTTTCTTCTGCACAGATTTGTTCTATTCAATAACCAAACTTCCAGCCCATGGGGAAAAGCGAACATATGACTAAGTGCTTTGTTGGATGAGGGCCACCACAAAAGAAGAACAATAAAAAGGTGTTCTGTTTCTCCCCTTTGTGAGAATCATACAAAAGAGAGGCAGTTCTACAGTGGATGTCAAATGTGTATCTATTTAAAAAAAAAAAAAATATATATATATACATGTACTGTTGCAAGAACAGAAGTGGAGAAAGTGATAGACAATACTGAAAAAAGAAAACTAACAAGTAAACAAGGTCTAGGGGTGTAATTGTTGAGAAAATTCAACTCTGTGTTTGAGTTTCACATTACACAAAAAACATGCTGAAAGGATTCAGTATTTGATTAAGTGTGTGTGGAACAATGTCATGGTCTGAAGTTGCTAATGTAGCCCAACTTCTGATTGCACTGAAAATAGATTTCATAGTGAGGACTGTGGGAACGAGGGGATTAATTTGTATCTGTTTTCACACCTATTGGCTCTATTGATGTAGCAGGTTTATGCAGCCATATTCAGGCTCTAAATCTTGAAAAAACCCAAGGAATTAATCTTTCAGTAGGTGGATATAGATGTATTTTTCAAAGACCCAAAACTGGGAGCTGTTCTTCTCAGAACAGAGAACTGTTCATGATGCAGACTGCCAGAGAGTGCACAGCAGGTGCAGGAATACATGCAATGCACCTGAGAAGAGCTTATTGTTAACAGAGTAATTTTGCTTGCAGAGGGCTGAGGGTGCATCTCCACTGGAAATTTTTAGGATTTTACCAGCCAGGAAAGACTTGTTAGTTCAGATTTAACCAGAGTTAGCTTAGGAACCAGAGGAAGTCTATGTGACTACATAGAGCTTTCATTGTTTCAAGTCTTGTCAGGAAAAAAGTAATCATTGTGGGAGCTAAATTATTTGAAAATAACCCAGGAGGAGAAATAATTCTACTTAAGATGCTAAAAAACCAAAGGGGAATTCATGCTTCCTAGTAGCAGAGAAACCACATCTTCAGTGTGCAAGAATTGTCATAGTTGCTTTATAGTGACTTTAATGAAGCAATGATAAATACCATATGTGGAGCATTTACTTTAATTTTTTTTTAAATTTAATTTTCAGAACAGCTCTCATATTTCCCAGGGCTCTGAATTTTCAGTCTCTTCCCTCCATAAATTGATCTGTAAAATTCCTTTGTCTGAACTGCAGATCAGTTATTATTTGTTGGATGCTTTCAGGAGCCAATGCTGATAGAACAAACACACAGTAAACAGGGAAGGAAAAAGGATGAGGTTTTAGAGGAGTGGAGCAACTTTCTCTAAAATCTCAAAAAAAAAAAATCTATGTAAGTGGTGGGGTTAGAAGCAAATCCTTGTGCTCCAGGTGCATCAGAATCTAAGGAGATAGACAAGGAAATAAAGATTGATTTTCCTGAAAAAACATGAGCCCTGAAGTAGTAGAAAACTGCTGTACCTCACAAGGGAATGCTAGAAATTTCACCCTAGGAAAAACATCCCTCAGCTGTGGCTTCATGCATATCTTAGACACACAGCATCTATCCTCTTTATGCAGATCCTAGCATTTTCTTAGGGAAACATTCTTTTAATTATTAATTCGTTATGGAAAAGAAGTTTTAATGTGAAGGCCAGTGAGCATCCCAGACTAATTAACTCTAAATAGCCTGCAGTTCAGGGAAAAAAATCATAAGAAAAAAAAATCATTAAAAAAAATCCCTGATCTATAGATTTTAACAAACATTTTAACTATTGAAAGTCAACCCATTCATCTTTTTTTCTTTTCATCTTTGGTTTGTTCCTCCCATCCTTTTGATTTGTTCCCTGTACTTCTCTTCTGCAGTTGCCTATCCCACCCTGCCCCCTTGCATTTGAAACATCTCAAAATGTATTTGCAGTGGTCCTAACCACCTAAAGGTGATGAGAAACAGTTCTAAGGGTAGGTAATGAGACCTGAATGGTACTTGGTGGCTTTGTCGTGGATTGCACTAAAAAAAACACCTATGTCCACTTGAGGGAGCTGCTATGAAGTATGTTGAAGAGCTGTAATGAATTTGACTTCGCAGAGCTACAGGATATGTAATTAGATTCTCCGGAGGATTCCATTAGTTTTTACATATGTTTATGGTATTTAAACTATTCTACTTACACCCAGATTTTTTTCAAAGTTAGTTTTGTGGGTTTTTTTTTTTTTTTAGTATCTGTATATAACTCTGCCATGTGTTCTAAAAAAACCTGCATGCTTCTTAATGATGCTTGTCATGGGTTTTATCTGAAGTTTAATAAATATCTGTTTCAAATATGTGAGCCACTTTGATCAAATGGCTAACCTACACTGCTGGCCATAAAAAAGAAGATTTGGTAGTATATCAGAAGGGAATATTTTTGGCTTTCTAGTCATGCTATCCTACTTTTAAGAAGTAATCTCACAATATAATTTGAACAGGAAATGGTTCAGCATAGCCTGAATTTAGTTCAGCATGATGTGCTTGCAAATCAGGATGATGACTGTGTACTCCAGTAGTGGTGTTGGATGTAATGGCATTATTTGGATTATTTGAATCATCAAACCTTGAAAAGAGTTTCAGAGTATTGTGGAGGACTTCTGTCCTGAGGCAAAGTTGCATGTCCTATTAGGCTCTGAGCACAAGGAGACAGGAACATGTTAATGGTTATGTAGAGTAAGACCCAGCAGTGTGAACTAACCCAGTGCAGCTAACCCAGAAGTGTGAACAAAATGTTGGGCTGAGACCATATTGCACTCTTCTCAGGAGTTCATTCAGAGTGCTCAAGTGATTGCTGAACTAGGTGTGAAAAAAGTATGAGGAAGAGGTTATTTTTTGGCAATACATATTTGGGAATTTAGTTGGAAAAACATATTTCAGATGGAAAAACTCAAGTTTTTTTCAGTTTCAATAGACGGTTGAAGGTGGAAGCGAACATCAGCTTTGGGCATCTTGAATGAAAATTGGAAGTGCTCACAGAAGCACTTGGTGAAACTGCTTTTGTCTGTCCATGCCAATAGTGATCTGTGTGGCTGGTCCCACAACTGGCTTACTTTTGCCAGATTAAATTGATCTGTTTAAGATACCAGTTGAGCAACTAACCACCTGTGTTGTAGGTTGAAGGAAATTAATAGCTCACTGGTATAACCATAAAGAAGGGTCCACCAGAGAGTCCCAGGGGGATTGGCACTTTGTCCCAGGATATTGTGATATGTTTTTCTATTCCATTTCCCTGTATATCTCTACAGCTAAAGCTCTCTCTCTCTTCTCTCCAGCTGGGAGGTGTGCACTCTTATCTTATGGTTTGTGGGGGAGAGCTTTTCTCCTGGGCTCGGCTGGCAGTGAATTTCCAGCTACACCACCGGACCTGTTGAAGCCTGCAGTAGGCCTGGGTCTAGCTGGGGCACTGGGGGAAGAGTTTGGCTGCTCCTGGGCCAGCTCAGGCAGAGTGGTGTGGAGGTTTCTGGAAGGCTCTGGAAGGTTTTGGCCTGGTAGGTGCAAATGTATTTCTTTTACCAGAATGCCTTTTGTTTATAGGTTCAGCAAGACCAAGTGCAAGGTCCTGCATCTGGGTCGAGGCAATCCCAAGCACCAATCCAGGCTGGGCAGTGACTGGCTGGAGAGCAGCCCTGAGGAGAGGGACTTGGGGGTGCTGGCGGATGAGAAGCTCAACATCAGCTGTCAGTGTGCACTTGCAGCCCAGAAAGCCAACCAGAGCCTGGGCTGCATCAAGAGAAGTGTGGCCAGCAGGGCAAGGGAGGTGATTCTCCTCCTCTACTCAGCTCTGGTGAGACCCCACCTGGAGTACTGCATCCAGTTCTGGAGACCCTACTACAGGAGGGATCTGGACATGCTGGAAGGTGTCCAGAGAAGGGCCACCAGGATGATCAGAGGGCTGGAGCACCTCTCCTATGAGGACAGACTGAAAGAGTTGGGGCTGTTCAGTCTGGAGAAGAGAAGGCCTCAAGGTGACCTTCTTGTGGCCTTCCAGTATCTGAAGGGGGCTACAAGAAAGCTGGGGAGGGACTTTTTAGGCTATCAGATAGTGACAGGACTAGGGGGAATGGAGTAAAGCTGGAAGTGGGGAGATTCAGGCTGGATGTGAGGAAGTTCTTCCCCATGAGAGTGGTGAGAGCCTGGAATGGGTTGTCCAGGGAGGTGGTTGGGGCCCCATCCCTGGAGGTGTTTAAGGCCAGGCTGGATGAGGCTCTGGCCAGCCTGATGTAGTGTGAGGTGTCCCTGCCCATGGCAGGGGGGTTGGAACTGGATGATCCTTGTGGTCCCTTCCAACCCTGACTGATTCTACGATTCTATATATTTGTAAATAGAATTTCCATTTAAGCTTCCCATTCGGTGTGGAGGACTTTTATTTTACTCCTTGGGAAAGGGGTAAAATATCTTTTTGGTTCTTTTGCCCTCATGGCTCAAAACTAGGACAAACCATCTGATAAATCAGAGAGGTCTTTCTGGAGTGTCAGGCTACATTTTCCTTTTCCTTCACAATAGCAATTTTGGGGTTAGATTTCCTAGTTTCCATTTCCTTTTTCCCCTTAAACTTTTGAAATGTAAGTCAACAACAAAAAAAATGAAAGTAGAGTCCTGTAATTGACAGTATGGTTTCCAAAGTCCTCTAACAGAGCCAGATCTTGCACTGGGGAAGAGTAAGGAAACTTTATCATTTAGTGCTTAAAAGTACATAAGATACAAAATATCTAAGCTGAAAGTTTTATAAAATATCAGGAATTGTGTGGCTTTCAAAACTCTAAAAGAAAGGAAGATGGCAGAGGGAACATAACTTCTGTTAGCTGTTTTTTTCTGGGATTCCCTTTACAAATTGCCAAAACAGTATTTCTTCTTCAATGAATTTAATTATTTACCAATTTTAATTTTGAAACACTGGGTTTTTTGAATACAAGCAATCCACGAGATCTGTCTATTTGCTATTGTACTTTGATTTTTAGAATTCTTAGCTTGTGAGACACTGTCAATGTGAAACCTGAAAGGAACTTTTTTGTTGCTGTTTTTTTGGGGGGGTTATTTTTGGTTTTTTGGTTTTTTTTTTTTGCAACTGGAAAGGGTTTGCTTTCTTCTGTGATACCCTATGCTCTGCCCTCCTGGAGGACACAAGGAAAGATCCGTAAGAGCCCAGGAATATGGAGCGAGGCCATAAAACAGCTGAATTTTATGGGGGTTTAGGGTTGGTTTTATTTATTTTTTGCTGCTTTGTGAGGGACTCTTTGAGAGGAGTTATTTGTCTGGGGAAGACTATGCAAAGAAAATAACACTTTTTTATGTGGCTAGCAAGCATGGTAAAATGATAGCAACAATTCAGAAAATGTGTAACACTAATTCCTTATTTCTTCTAACAGCTCCTTTGGAAGGTTTACCAATGTCCCAAACTACCATTTGGATTCATATGAAAATTAATAGAAAATAATGTTGTGATTTTAAATAAGGAGGTCAGCTGTTGGCTGTCTACACAGGAAAGAGGCCAGTGCTAACATATCATCAGGACCATGCCCGTTGAGGATATGGTTATGTTGGGGAAACACACTGCTCTTATCTACGCTTTCCATATTCTGTGGGTTAATGAGAGATTTTGTGCTTAGCAAGTGTCAGGCCACATGTTTCATAGGGATTAAACCCACTACGTAAAACTTGTGGGTTTGTATTTCTTCTCTGCAGGACATGCTCGGGCTTAATTAATACACCAGAGGATAGTTTGTTCTCTGCAAAGTATGAGCCTGTTAGTGTCACTAAGAGCTTTGACATCATAGATGTGAGTCATATCACTCAAAGCTGCCTGAGGCTACATTTACACTTGTGCACTCAAGCTGAAAAAAAAATAATAAAATAGTCCCAAGTGTTGTGTTTTTCCCTCCTCCCTAAAGAACATCTTAATTAAGAGGGAGTAAGTAGGTACAGAGCAAGTTGCTCTGTTTGTGGTCATCTTGCCTTTCTTTGCAACTTTCCAACTGAAAAATTCTTGTAGTCTCAAACTAAAATACCAATAGTGATATAACGAATCAATTCTAGACCTCATTTACATAGGAAAACTGTTCTTCTTTAAAATACAAGCTTTGCAACGTTACTTCTTGCTCTTTATCCAACACCTAGCATAAATTGGAGTGGACCCTGGTCACAGGTGGAGTCTTAGATACTAAGATAACAAGGACAATAATCATAAGAGTAATCCCTCTACCTTCATGCAGACTGTATTCAGGTTGTCTAAATTCTCCATGAATTCCTGTGTCTAGCCAAAGGAGATTTGAATGGTTCAAGTAATATGATAAGAGGGAAACACTAGACATAAGAATAGTCATGGAATTATGATTGTAGGGGTTTTTCTTTCATCTTTGCTGTTGGAAGGCAAAAAAAAAATATTCAAAGTTTGAATAAAGATTAACAATTTATAATCAGGAGACTAAAGTTAGGTGTATTTTCTTCCCTCTTCAAAACTCTAGAAATATTCTGTTACTTATAGAAATGCCAAACTTAGTGAGTAATCACAAGTTCTAGAAAGGATCAGCAAAAAGCAATGTTTTTCCTTTTTAAAAACCATCACATTTCTGCACTCTCTCAAGTATAAAAATGAAAAAGAGCTAGAGAAAGGAGTATAACCTGCATATAAGAATTCTGATTTTAGTAAAGCTGACTACAAGCTTCCTATCAAAAACACCTCCTTTTTAAAAAAAGAGCTTCTCCCCCCTCCGTAGTTATCAGCAGGAGTATTCAAAAAATATTTGTCACAAATATTTTAGTATGCAAAAAAATCTCTTTTGGAATTTAAAAACCAATCAGTAAAGTCTGTTGAATGGCTCTTTTCTACTACTGAAATCATACTCCAGGGGCAGAGAGTAGCTGAAATATTTTTTTCTATTTCAAATTATCCAGCATAGTTACTGATGGCTGAAGTCTTTCATCCTGCATCCAGCATCTTGTGTTTTATAATATTAGAGTTTGACACTTAGGACACTCATATTTCCTTTCTAGGGTCTCTATCTTAAACCCTCAAGTAGGAAATCTCACTCTTCACTTAAAAGGGTCAAGAGGTTGTTCAAAACTGTAAGCGAAGTGTAGTCCTTCACAGATTATGTGGATGTTTGCTTAAGTTAGATTGCTGAAGTGAAATGCTGTGAATACTCCCCAGAGTTCAGCTATGAAGGAGATATTTTGATCTAAGGGTTGAGCACTTTTTCCTCACAGGGACAGGCGATGCTTTGATTTGTAAGAAGATGTTGTGGTGGGTAATAAAGAGCAGCTATTATTCATGACCATAAACATAATGCAGAAGTGTTTCAGTATGCTGTGGTACTATGTATTATCAGGAGGAGTGTTTATGCTGACTGAGTTATTAATATAAAAACAGGGGAAACAGGGATTTCCCAGTAAATCAGAATTTGGAAAGAAAGCCTGAAATTCAGAGTTGGGACCATAGGAGAACCATATCTGGTTTTGATAAGCTGTATTTTTAACTATATCTCTGAATTCTCTTTCTGGGAAGAAATCTTACAAAATTTCACGCTGACTGGGAAAAATTGAATGGATCAAGGAATCGAAACATTCAGGGAAAATGTGTGTGTATTATAAGTTTAAGACATGACATGGCACAAATTGGGGGATATTTCTGTGCTGGAGAAAAGCCTGGATTAAAAGTGCTGGGAGCATGATCAATAGAAATAGCTGTATGTTTCCTTTATGTGTTGTTCCATAGGCAATCGCTCTCACCCAGTTTGACAATTAGGACCATGGAGATTTGACCTGATTCTGTAAGGTTGTTCCTACACTCCTAATGTAGAAAGAGGGGCAAATTCAACCCAATAGTTCTGAATTTCCTGTTCCTAGGTTCCTCAATACAAGAATCTTAGTACATCATGACTTATTTTAGGGAAATTTAGGCAGTGAAGGAGATCTGAGAGTGTTGCAATTAGACTAAGATACTGGATGTGACTGTTTGTGGAAGTCAGAGCTTGTGAATGTAAGCAGTAAAGAGACGCATCATCAGCAATTAAGAGAAGAGAAAGGAAGAGAGATGAACTCCAGATCTGCTAGCAGAGTAAGCAAAATGATAGAAAGTGGTGAAAGTAGAGTCAGAGAAGAGGATGGAGTATTCATGATAGCACTGAGTTACCCTGTGGATTTAATTTCATTCTTGGGTCATGACCCAAGCACCAGAATATTTCTATCTCCTGCTAACTCCCAGAGACATCTCCTGCACACTGGTAGATGTTGTATGTCTCTATGGTTAAATAAATAAACAAGCCTGACAAATGTTGAACAACTCATCTGCTCTTTGCAGTGGAACAAATAAAAGCAGAGTGATGCCTGAGGGGAATTTGGGTTTGAAAACTGATAGAGGGGATAGTTGTTGCATAGCAAAAGCAGCATCACTTAGGAAGTTCTACACAGAACTGAGAACTACTGAACAAATATTTAACAGGTGAAAAGAGAACGATATTTTAACTGCTTCTTCCCTTCAATTACCAAAGGAAGTAAATGCATGAAGAGGCTTTTCTTCTTTTTTTTTTAATTTCTTTTTCCCTTGGTCTGGTGTAAGACTTTGTAGAGTGTTCTTCAAGATGGGAAAGCAACTCTCCTTTGAGGTTTTCATCCCTATCTCTGGCTCTCTCACCAGCATGGGCAAGGCCACTCTTTTCCCTCTGCTTCAAGTGGCCTCACCTATAAAAATCCAGTGGTTAATCCCTCTGCAGCAGCCCCAGTGAAGAACCACTTTTTAAGCAGGGCAGCAAAATGCACCAGTGGTAAGAGTCAGAATAAAGCCTTTGCAATACACAACAGAGACAATGTATTGCCAGAGTGAGGATATGGAAACACAAGCTATGGCACTGTGGTGACACAGCTCGAAGCAGTTCGCTGAGGCTCTTGCATGGGGTCCCTAAGGGTGCTCAGTGCTCAGCTCCTGCTAAAGGTCACTATGCACTGAGAAGCCTACCAACAGTAAGGCTTCTGGTTTAGGACTGTCTTCAGTGATAACTGTGACACAGAGCCTGTTGGAAGGGAAGAACTCCTGAGAATGAGAAAGCTTGATCCAGAGCAGAAATTTAACTTGTAGATACATAGCCCTCAGTTTGTGTTGTTGAACTGACAGGGAGTTCACAAATTATTCTAGATAAATGTAGTGAAATACCTTTGTGCTGTCAGTGTGACAGGTAGGATTTTCTTGACTATAAAAGGAGCAAAAAGAATCAGCTCAAATATAGATGCTAATTGTGTTGACATGCAAATTTGTTGAAATGAATCTTGACCTCTACATTTTGAAATAGCAGTGATGATGTGTGAGGTCTCCAGGTTCCTAAGCTTGGACTTTTTATATGCTTGTCACAGTTTTGATGTACTTGGGTGACCTTGTTAACCTTTCCTCTGCTCTAGGCTGGGCTAGAAATCTCACACAAAAGGAAACCTTTTTTTTTTTTTTTTTTTTGTAATCACCTGAGGCCAAGAGCTGGGTAAAGTGAAAAAAACTTCACTTAGCCAAATATTGAGAGATTTTCCACTATAGCCACAGGGCTTGACAGTGTTGAAATGTTGCCTTCATGTCAGTTCCCCTCCACTGCCTCTTCATCACTCACTTGCCTCCCAAGATTAATTCAGAAGTAATCTTGGAAAGAGCCACATTTTACACTAGAGAATAAAGATGACATGTTGCCTCGTTCTCCCTCTTCCTGATTCTACCTTCCATTGATTTATTAAACCCCTGAGTTTTGATGACAAACTATTTTTTATCATATTTCTCTGGAGGGACGTTTATCACACACAGATGCTTGTTGATGTTTATCCATGCCTTCTCTGGAGAGCAGCATTTGTGGATTTTCTGGCTTTGTACTTGTTCTCAAGCTATTCTGAAGTAAGCAGCATTCATGCCTATGTTTATTGACATGATTTTCATGTAGTTTGGAGGGTTGCTCCCTCCCTCCCCATTCCTTCTTGAATAGTTTTGTCGTTCTCTGCACAGGTGTTGGTTGGGCTATGAGTCACAGACATGAAACAGTATTAGTGCATTCTTTAGTGCTTTCAAACAGATCACATTTAATAGAACAATACTGCATTATGTCCTGTATTGTTCCATAGGCTAATTACTTAATCAGATAATGTCAGGGAAGCAAACTTGTAGCAGGCATTAATTATCAATGCATGGATTGGTAGCAGATGGCAGTATTTGCAGTGGAGAATAAGCTGATGGCTCAGTGGATTAATTAAAGCTTACACAACTTCATGTTCTCCACTCAAACCCCAGTGTAAAAAATAAATGTGTGCTTCTTAAAAAATTGAAAACAATATTTAGTTGTAGTTCTTTAACTGATTGGATTTTCTTGCAAGTAGTAACACATTGAAGGGAATATTCAATTTTCCAAAAATAACTCCAGCAGTCTCTATTTGCCTCAGATATTCTCAGTGTAGATTTAAAATATTGAGTATTAATTATGAAGCATATCAAGAGTTCTGGATAAGAGGGACCAGGCACAGCTATGTGCTTTTCTTTATTGGGAAGCAGAATTCTGCTTCATTTTGCTTTGTCTGTTGGACAAATTAATCTACACTACTTTTCCTTGCATCTCCCCACCCTGGACTATATGAGAACACTGAAGCATCTTCTCTGCAGATTGGAGATGATGTGAAATATCTCAGCACAAAACAAAAATCATAGAATCATAAAATGGAAGCAGTTGGAAAGGACCTCTGGAGCTCATCTTGTACAATCCCACTGCTAACACAGATATAAACTATTCCTGCTTGTGAGAGAAGAACATGTGGCCAGCTTCCACCAGGAGAGTACTGTCTGCTGGGGAGGCATTGACCCACTGTCCTGAAAAACCCCCATTATGTCAAATGCAAATACTTCTCGGCAGTGCTTTGGTTACTCTGAGAGTCATAACTTATCCCAGGGATGATAAACAGAGCTGCAGCGCTCCCAGGATCTTCGAGAGCCTGCTAGGAATGGTCAGCTAAAGCCCTGCCATGCTACGCTGCTGAGAGAGAACAGGCAGCTGTGAATGAAACATCTTTGCACCAGCAGAGAGGTCCAAGGGAAAGGGAATACCAGAGAGATTTTTCTGCATTTGAATTCCAGGGAGAAAGCTGTGTGTGAAACAGAATGATAGGCATCTAGACTTGCGTGGGTAGCACAGCTTACCAGCAGCAAGTGTTGAAAGTAAAATATTTGTGGCAACAAAAGCTATTTCTGTTACAGCAAGGTTTGCTGTGACAAATTGGTTTGGAGTGTGAGAAAGGGGCATGCTATCACATTAATGAGGAAAGGAAAAGCAATAACTGCTCCAACACTAATGAGGACAAAAAAACCTCACCTGACAGCCACCAACATATACCGATCTTGATTTTTCCTTTGGAAATATGAGCTCAGTCTAGATTTTATTATCTCCTGCTGGTGATAAACTTTATGGGAAAAGCAAAACTGAGATACTGGACTCCCTCTGTAAGTTATAAATAAGTTTAAAGACATATCAATCAAGTTTATTGTTAGTTTTTAGAATTTTGACAGTGAGTTTCTGATTTGGTAAACAATAAACTCACAGCATTTGGTGCTTTTATAACCATATCTCAGCTCTTGTCAATTCTGGTTTTGCGCAGATCACACCTTGGCTTTCTGCAAGCCACAACACTCCTCCCAGAGGAGTAAATCAAGGATAGCTTTACTGCGGATATAACACACTGCTGTAAAATAGTTGATAGGACTGGATAATTTCCTGAAAAAATGTTATCATATTATTATTTACATAACCTAAGTCCATAAAGACTTGATGCCTGGTCAGTTGGAAAGAAATCACTGTTCCCTTAGAGTCCAGAAGAATCCCACACAGACATCTGTCCCCTCTAATTAAACTCTGAACTCACTCTGGAAATGAAGGAAGGATTTTCCTGCAGAGTGGAGGTTATCTGTTTTTCTTGCCTGTCTTGTCACCTCAAATGTTTTCAATGTACTTGGATTTCTTGACTAATTAGTGAGATTTCCATTGCTAAACTACCATCAACATTAAAACCAAAAATCCTTCATTTGGAAGAGGCATTAACTAGACTTCTCCTTTTCTCTCAGTTTAATTCATGAAAGGTAGAAAGCTATCTGCTGCTGGCATGTGCCAAAACACATGCCTTTTTGCTTGATTCACATGAAGAGACCCCATCTTGCATTTACAGATCTGTCCCTGTATCTTCTAACAAACATCTGGAAAGTTCAGTAGTTCTGTGTGCCTAAGGGCCACCGGAAAGCTTAACTTTTAAAAGAGATACTTAATCTCTTAACCAAAATCTTGACAGTTTGATGTCACAGGGCTGGGTTGCTTGGAAAATATTCACAGTGAAGGGGAGTTGTCACTGTTGTGTTCTGACTCTTCATCGTGTCTGTTTATGGGCAGAGCTCTCCATCTATGACAGCACTGCTTTGATTGGTTGACTCTACTCTTCCCATCCTATGACACAGTGCTAGTCCTACAAAATCAATCCCAGCAAGGCTTGGTGGCACTTTCCTTCTGACTCCCCAGTGTTTCATGACTGCCTTGAGGCTAAAGTTTCCTAGTGAGGTAACTTTAGCCTGTTTGGCTTTAACTTTAAAATATTGTTTCTCAGAATTTCATTCAATTTCTTTCTCATAGCTTTCACCAGTCACAAAATATGTTTCCACAGTAACAAAGAGAGCAATGTAATTGCCCATGCATCCTGCTATAAATCCTTCAGGTGATGATTTTTAACATGTGGGTAGCATAAAGTCTTGTACAACTTTGCTGTTTCAAAATAAATTTGCAGATTTCAGAGATTTCCCACTGAGCTGCACTCAGCTGGGGATGTGAATATATCTCTGAAATAACTCTCACTGTTTGTGTTGGTTTTTTTTTATTGCTGCTGTTGTGTTTATGTATCTGTCCTTCCTCTTCCCTGTGCTGCTCGTACTGGTGAGTCAAGTACAATCAGATCCTGGGCAGGACTTCTGAATTGCTGGCTGTTTGCTGTCATGAGTCCCAAGCAAGAGCAGAGGGCAGTCAAAAGAGCAGCAATTTGCCAGCTGGGGAGCCAAACTGGTGTTTATAACTCAGGGAGAGGAAGTGGCTGTAGTCTCTCCAAGCTCCTCCTGATGATGTAATCTCCTCCAGTGGTGCATGATCCCATTCAAAGAGGTGTGTGAGTGATTCTTCTGTATTTGTAACAAGCAATGAGAAAAAATGGTCAGAGTTTTCAAACAGATTTCATTACAGATTAGAAAATAAGGCTGGGCAGACGTCTGAGATGTCCCCTATGCTTGAACTCTCTCAGTTCAGCACAACTTCATTGTGAGCTTCCCTCATCCTTGTTTCAGACAGCTATTTCTCTGTCCTGCTTCTATGGAGCTCAAACTGTGGAGTGTCCCCAGCCTTTCTCAGTGATGTATTACAGAATTTACCCACAAGTAAAAGCAAGGTAGGGTTGGCTTCTTTCCCTGCTAGCATGTAACATAAATCTTCCTGCAACTGAATTAAAACCATTGGACTGACAGACTGTTGTGTATATCTGTACCAAGGACAGTGTGTGATGCTTGCAGCTGGCTGGATAAGTATTGGGCAGTTCAGAACCAGCTTCTCCCAGACCCATCTTGTCCTCTGATGTTGAGGTCCTGTAACAACCCAGTTAAGACACGTAACTCTCAAATGGGATTCCACTACATCTCTCCCAAGCAGTTGTGTGTCATTCTGGCAGCACAAGATGCATGGAGGCACAAGGTGGTGATTTGTCCAGTTTCAAAGCCAGGAGTACTGCTGGCTTAGAGTTAGCTGCAGGTGAGCACAATACTCCAGTCTCCGTCTTGATTAGGTCTCACTTTGTCATACCCACCTGATACATCAGCCTGCCCTTCAAGCCTCCTTGCTGTGCAACAGGAGACAAATGGGTTGGGAAAAGATGTGCCATATAAGGACCTCAGATCAGTGTGATAATATATATGGGAACAACATTATGTCTAATTTTAAATATATTAACCTGTCTCCTGCCCTGATTACTAGAAACCTGTCTGGATCAGTAGAAATGTTCTTAGCAAACAGCTACATGAAAAGCACATAGAGTAAGAAACATATGCTGGTAATCCATTTAAATGCAAATATTTGACCCAAGATGGAAAAGTTGAAATATGTTGAATATTAAATTCATAAATCAAACTATCAACAACAGCAGGTTAAAAAATATATGTATATGCTTCCTTGAGCAAAGGGGTTTGAAGTTAATGAGTTTTAGCTGCTGCAAAGAGAAAGCAGACTGTTTATTAAATTTAACTAGGGCACAGTTTGGGTACCTGCCAGTGTTTTCTTTGTTTGAACCCCTAGATTTGTGTTAAATCAAATCAAAACAAAACAGAACCAAAACAACAAGAACAACAACAAACCCAAACAAATCAAACCTCAGAACACAGACCTAGAAAGAATGATTGTTCATTTAATTGATTAATGAAGTTTTTAAGTAGTGTTATCAAACAATATTAATCAAAGATCATGAGTTGAACATAAAAATCACAAAATTAGGTGTTTGTTGGTGTTGTTTTTTAAAAAAATATATGTTTTATATTGATCTTTTGAGATGTTTCTCGTACCTGTATGATTAAAAAAAAACAAAAACAAAACAACAACATATTTATACTTTACAACCTTATAAAGTGGAATTTAGTTTCACCAAAAAGTGAAATTATTTTGTAGTCAGCTGGCTCCAACCACTTCAGCTTTGAGGGGGGAAAAATTTAAAAAATTTCTAACTGGTTTGAAATTAAAATTCCATTTAAATGGTATCACTGGACTTTTCAGATGGCCTCAGAAACTATATGTTCAAGACTCATTTCAGAGATATTTACAACTGCTTGGGCCAAATATATATAATAACACTCTTCTTACTTTTTCAAACTTAGTTCATGTTCTATTATTGAATGATTAATAACTCTGAAATTTGAGTTAATTTCTCTTTAGGATTGTGTAAAAGAAAAATATCCTTGACACTCTGTAAACTAATTCTAGATTTGAAGTTTTTGCTCCAGTGAACTCTTGCAATGATTTTTTACTGTTCTCCAACTCACTTGACACAAGTTCAGTGCAGCTGGGTTTGGGAGAGGTATTAGCTACAAAACAGTTTAGCAGTGTTCTTGCATGTCTCTGACAGAAATGTTTCTAACCTCCCTTTGATGCTTTGTCTGTGGCTACATTGCCTGTTCCCTTCAAATGATCCTCTAGGCACAGCTTCTGGTGCCCTTTTTCACTGGAACTTGGAGTAATCTTCTGTCTTATGAAGAGAGATTTTCCAAATTTAGCCTGTCTGAACTCTCTACCTGAGTGCAGTCTGGATGAGATTATTACTGCATGCCCAGCCAAAATTAGGGTCATCTTTCTTCACCACAGACCCAACTATACACCTCTCACCATAATTTTGAGGTCTCTTACTTTTGCTCTCCTCCAGTAAGATGTGGCTGCTGCTGAAAGGAAATAATGAACCTTATTGAGGTGCTCTCCAAAATCCATTTCAGTGAGTCTTCTTTTGCCACAAAGCATATATTCACACAGGAATTTCACTTGAGTGTGTGAGCACACATGGCCAAGATAATTAGAATATAATTCTTCTGCCATGGCTCTGTATGTTAGAAAGTGGGTAGCTGCATACCAGAGAAAACAATTCAAAACAAGTAGTTTCTATTATTGTGAGTAGAGCTTGTTAGCAAGAAACGTTCCTGAGGCTCTCTGGGCAGCTGACTGTTCATACACTTGTCTTTGCTTACAGTGTAGATACACAGACACCTTCCAGTTTAGCTTAAAAAGAAAAAATAAATAAACAATAAAACATTCTTAGCACTAAGGTAATTTCTGTACCCTTGGGACTAACACAAATATCAGGCTGCATTTTTATTGTTATGAAGTCTTCATGACAGACTGAGAGGCTTTTCCTGAAAAGAGGTCTTTTCCACAATATTTTCTCTCTTCATCTCTTTGTGAAGTTTAAATGGATTAGTTAGGTTTGGAAATGGGATCTATTAGTTTAAGTCATCACCTGGTATAAATGACAGTGATTGAAAAGTCACTTCAAGCATGTTATTTGTAAAGTTCCCACAGTTTTGAATGCAATCCACTTGCCCCTGGATCATGGGATGTGAGATAGAAAGTGATCACAAGAGGTCCATGTAAGATTCTTGATCACATGGAGCTAGAAATCATCCTACTGACACATCTTTGACTCCTCTGATTTCTTACCATGATCAAGGAATATTTTCTTTGCATTTATTGAACGAGCCATGGTCCCACTTGCTGGGGTTACAGCCCCAAGGGCAGGTGGTAAGTCAAGTTAGGAAGGCACCATTATTTATCCTGCTGAGCTGCTCACAGCAAGGTCTCTGCAACCTTGCTTAGACTGCTTCTGGAACACAAGTCATGGTAATTGTTTGGCCATAGCTACCTTTTACTGCTGTCTGCAGTGAAGTGCATCAGTTTCAGAGCTGGATTCTGCCTAGGTAAGACTCTGAGTCTGAGCAGTGTATCATGTTAGATAGCAATATTGTCTTAGCTGTGCTCTAGCTGGTATGAACCATGGAGGTATAGTTCACTTTCCAAGTCTCTCCATCACTGATATCTCTGCTTGGTATAAAGTCTTTTGGTTAACTTGCTATATGCCTTATCTTCTGAAGTATCTGTTAACTGACATCTAATAACCATTATCTCTGTATCTTATGAGAATTATCTCCAGACTTCTAACAACTGAGAATGCAAATCACCAATACAAAACAACCTAGCCATTGCTTCAAGCTAAATATTTAGGACAAAACTTGCTCTCCTGAAAACCTGAGCACAGAAAGCATAGAACTTTTAGACTGTAAAGAATGAAGTGGTTCAGGGATAGACACAAGCCTAACCAGTCTACTTGTGTTGACAACCCTGGAGCCATACACACTCCAGCTGAGCATCTAGCCCACAGGCGGTGGTGCAGCTGGGTATGTAAAGGTGACTGTTATTGAACCAAATGGCAGGAAGGTCACAAAGCCAACAGTACAAGAAACCTGGACGTATTTGTAGCTCAGAGAAGACCACTGAGAAAAATCTTGGCTTACAGCATGGTAGGCTGAGATTTAAATGTTTCCTATTGTAGTGAAAGTGCTCTTGCAAAAGGTGAAAATTATGTCTTGCTTCTGACTAAAACTTTTTGTACGATGAGCTGCCAAACAGCAAATTGCCATTCCCACCTTCTTGCCTAGAGCTTTCACTCCTCAGGAGGGAAGCTTCCCTCCCTCTCTCCTCTAGAGAAAGCATGTCTGGTAAGCTTCTCCTACCAGCTTCCTATTAAAACAACTCTAGGATCCATTCGCATCTGGAGTTTGAATGGGTACACATGAGGTTTCAGTAGTGGGATTTCAAGGTGAAAGAGCTGAACTGCTGTGTTGTATCTTTAGATAATACACTGCTATCTTAGTCATTGTAGATGCCCCATTAAAACAATACTGGGGATTTCAGAATGGATTTTTTCACATGGTTATTCAGAGTAGCAGGTTACTCTCCAAGCACAGATAAGAAGTCAACAGATGATGAAGAGCTTTCATAACTAATGACTTAATCATTGGATTTCTCCTAGCTTTTTCATTAATGCAGACATTATGACTCTGGGCAGATGGCTAGGTGTTTCTTTGGACTTTGATTTGGTGATTAATCCCTGTTAGTTCTGACACCTTTTGAACTTTCAATTCAAATGTTAATTTTGGGAAGAAGGGAGTGGTGAGCAGAATGGACAAGAGAGAAAGGAAGAGACAAGCATTTTTCTTCATGCACACAGCACTGCAGGTTTGCCATCCCAACCCTTCAGTCTGGGCACACAAATGCCCCACAGGCATACAAATCAACTCTCCCCACACAGGCTATTCTCCATACAAGAATAAGACTTGAACAGCTCAGTATACCTAATTCTTTTGGGTGACTTTATCCTTTTCTCTTTCCACTTTTCCTGTTCTTGCGGGTAAAATTGCCTGTCAATTTAAGAAGCAGTTTAAGAAGTCCCTTTCTTGGGCAAGAGGGCTTTCTGCAGAAATTCCTAGTCTTCCCGCAGAATGAAAAGGTTTGCTCTCGAGCATTTTGGAAGTTTTCTGTAGAAGTTAGCTAGCAAACCTTTCCCTCCCACAGCTGTTTTACATCTAATTTATTTCATACAATGAACAGTGTTTTTTACGGTTTTGGGTTGGCCTCTGATCTTCTTTCTTTACCATGTCTTAGTTCTTTACCTATAACAATGTGTGAACAGAGCTGGCTAGCACTCACAGCTGTTGAAGGAATTCAATTTGATCAGGGTGATCTGTTTCCAAAGCAAAAGACACTGTACAAGTACTATGTCTGCAAATTTCATAGCCATTCTTGAACACGTCAGTTAACCCAAGTGAACAGTTGTATGCAGAAAATGCAGCTATGTCATTTTACCAGCCCCAAAGGAGAGAGAAAATGAAGGTGGTGTCTTTCATGTGTTAGCCATGGTCTGTTAGGCCTTTTGGTCCCCCTATTTTTTGGTATTCATCTTAACATTTGCCAATAAAATACTTTCATTTTGCCTCACAGAGGTACCAGTCCAATGACTGGGTCACAGGACCTGTTACCATTTCTCATGAACTCATTCCTTAATGCATGCCCAGCACACAAGGATTGCTTCAGTCCATCCTTACCTGTTTTTTCATAACACTGTTTTAAAACAAATTTCCAAAACTGCAAAAAAACTCAGCATCATCCAGAATATTTACCTTTTGTAATCAACTTTCTTTTATTAATCAATTCCTGCCAGTTTGTAGTTCATATGAAATCTGTGTTCTTAAAATTAGTGTGCACTGTCTTTTCTGACCTGTTTTTAAAAGCACACTCCACAGAACTGGATTCTTGGTGGAATAGATTTCAGAACGCTCTGATGTGGTGAGCAGGATTCTGAACCTGGACCAGACCATTATGCTCTGGGTGAAATTTTTGTGGCTTAGAGTAATGGAATATGGAGTTTCTAGAGAACATGTGGTGTGTAAATTGCATTTTTTCAGCCTTATAGCTTGATCAAATTCGGAAAATTTTTTTCCACAGGAATGGCAAAAGATACTGGCAAGAGTTTATTCTATTCTGAAATGTAAATAGTATCTCCAGAGGGTAAAGGAAAATCCAGTGTTCAGATAAATGAAGACTAGACATCTTCACAGTCAAATCAGTTTAAAGTATTTTCCCTTCATCATGATTTCTGCAATGACAAAAGAATAATTTCTATTGAAATTACTCAGTCTGTCAGTCTGGGATGGGCAGGCAGAAGAACACAGTGTGTAAAACTTCATCTCCAAATAGTGGCAACATTCTGAATAATTGATAGTGGTGAATGGGTTTCCACAGCAAATTCACTATCAGTGCTGTCAGCTGTTCTTGCAGTAATTGCAGTTTTGTACCATGCCATTCAAGGACACTTACCTCTCATGTCCTTAGTCAGTGTAGTACACAACTGCTAAGAGCTCTGACTAGAAGGTTAAATCATAAGCTGGGTGTTAGAAAACAAAATCATAGCTAAAATTTCATGGTAACACGCATGCTTGTTGTTTGTATTTCACTACTGCAGGAACTGCAGTAAAATTCTTTTACCTTCTGATCTGTTGATGTCCCTTTTTAATTAATCAGGTACTATCTCCTCTTACATTTCTTCTTGCTCTTTCAGGCTTCCTTTCCTGTGTAATAAGAAAGATGAATCAACTGAGACTAGGCTGATGAAGATATGGCACAATGCCTAGCTAAAGTAAATGAATGCAGCTTCAAAGAACCGTAGTATCTGAAAGGTTCATATGACAGTTGAGAAGGGATTTGAGAACATTTCTGTATACTGGGAAAAACTGCCTTTTTTGAAATTTAGCATGCTCCAGGAAAGAGATGAGGTCAAAACATATTTATTTTGAAAAACTGATTTGATAAGTTTTACTGTGAAATTTTGGAATTGGATCTACTTACACCACTGGATCTTTTTCCAGCTCAGACATGCAGGAAAGCAGAGAACATCTCTGCCCATGATCATACATGTTGGGCTGAAGAACAGTTTGGCAGGTGTTGTAGGTTGAGGGAAATAAAGAGTTAATTGGTATAACCATAAAGAAAAGTCCTCCAGAGTTGAGAGAGTCCCCTAGAGAGTCTTATTCTATTCCGTTTTCCTGTATCTCTTTATTTAAGGGAGCATACAGTCAATTTTCTCTCTTTCTGCTGAGACTGAGTGGGGTGGGCATTTTTGGAAGGCTCTGGAAGGTTTTGGCATCACAAGGCCTAGGTGAAGAACTGAGCCTAATCTGTAAATGTATTCCTCTCACCTGAATACCTTTTGTATGTATTTGTGAATAGAATTTCCATTTAAACTTCCAATCCACTGTGTAGCATTTTTATTTTACTCTTTGGGAAGGGGTAAAATATCTTTTCTGACCTTTTGCCATGGGCAGCTCATGGCTCAAAACTAGGGCAGCAGGTTTGCTAGGGCCTTTCTCACAGTGGCATCACATCAGCACTCATCATCATTCTCTGACTGACCTGTCAGTCAAGGTATAGTCACTTCCATTGCAGGTTTCAGGTGAAAAGTCCTATTTTGTGACAAAATTGTAGCTGATCTTGAGGCACCTTGCCTTCAGTTTCACATGCCTGTTCTTTTAGTAAGCTGATGTGGAAATAATCCAAAGCTTGATTTTAACACACTAAGCAACCAAAAATTGTCTTATACTCTGGAATTATTTTTTTTGCTCTGCTTTTTGTTTTAAAATATCTTTTCATGTGCAGAAACAGCTTCTTTTCTGATGAAAGGGAAAATAAAATATGAAATTGGGCAAAATCTCATCTAGTTTTTGGGATATTTACAGTTTGTGAAAATTGTCATGTCTTTTCCCTTGTGTTTTACATAGAAGGAAACAAAGTTTTAAGTTTGCTTTGGGTGAGAAAATGCTTCCCTTCTAAGTTTTTGTTCTGGTTATGTATTTCATGGTGACCAAGGGAGCCAGAATAAGTGGTTAGGAAGGAAAGGTGCTATTTCATAGATTGATTTGACACACATTGTGAAAAACACATCCTTTTTCTCTTGTGCTCAGTGGGACTTGGTTATTATATTGCAACTGTCAAGCACAATAGAAATGTCAGCTTGGTTGTGGATTCTGTATGTCTAGGGCAGTATAAACTGTTGGAAATTTGCATATGCAAAAATTTTTCTGTCTCATTGTTTTGCATTTATGCATATGGAAAGATTCTTTTGGTCTGGGTAAAAATCATTCTTTTCCAACAGTACCACATGGTCTTTACCAGATCAGTTTGATCTTTTGTGTCCTCCAGCTCCACTGCAGCAACCAACACACTTGCTGTTGCCTGGTCAAAACATGATGTTTCAATTGGTCCAATTTGTTGTCTTCCTAAAGAGCTGACCCTAGCCCTCAAATAAAGGGAATAAATCCACTGCTTTCAGATGAAGAAAGTGCAGTTTCTATTCAGTCTTTTTAGCAGAATCAGTGTTTATTTTGAATTCTAGCCAAGCCTCCAGCCGCTTCAGAGTGCCAGGTACCTGCCTTCCAGTATCTGAAGAGGGCCTACAAGAAAGCTGGGGAGGGACTTTTTAGGATGTCAGGTAGTGATAGGATTAGGGGGAATGGAGCAAAACTAGAAGTGGGTAGATTCAGATTGGAGGTTAGGAAGAAGTTTTACACCATGAGGGTGGTGAGACACTGGAAGAGGTTGCCCAGAGAGGTGATAGAAGCCTCATCCCTGGAGGTTTTTAAGGATGTGGCTCTGGGCAACCTTATCTAGTGTGAGGTATCCCTGCCCATGGCAAGGGGCTTGAAACTAGATGATCCTTGAGGTCCCTTCCAACCTTAACAATTCTATGATTCTATGCAGTGCTAAGCTACTGCTATACAACTCAATGTACAATACCACATGTCTGAGTGGAATATTGATTTTTGACAGAACATGGAAAAAAACGAAAAAGAAGAATAGCTTTTAACATGACCTTGGCCTTCTGCATGAATAACCTAATGTTTATGCCTCATCTTACTTTCCTTATGCTTGTCTGAATGCCTTTGTGGAGCTTTTCGAAATTCAGAAAAATCAACTGCAACGTGGAAGTGATTTAGCAGGTCTCTGTGGATTTAGGTTGCTATTTCATTTTCATGTAAGATTTTTTCCCTGGATGAATGGAGACATATTCTGGGGCATTTCAGGATAGTTTAGCCTCATCTGGAACTCACTTTAATATCATGCAAGCAAATGTTTGTCTCCCTCTTGAGTACTGTTTTTTTTTGACACCCTACTTAAGGGCTTTTGGGAAAGAAGTGAAGAAAACAAGAGATCAAATACCTAGCAGAGTATTTGAGTACTGCCATTGCTAGGCTTCTCAGGCTGCAGTTTCATGATGACTATAAATTAATCTAACTGTGGACAGCTGCAATCCCACCCTGTTCACACTTTTGAGCCTACTAGAAGTCACAGCAACAAAAATCTGGGTGCTGGATTGCCTTACTTCTTCAGAAACCTGAAATGAGAAACAGAAAATCTCTACAGAGCTGAGATGTCTGATTGTACAGAACTGTTTGATCAATTAAAATAAAGTGTTTTTTTATCTTGGTTAGAGTTTGGAATATCTCCATGAAGTGTGTTTTATATCTAATGTAACATCAACATGACAAAAAAAATGCCTCAGTTGCATTGTTTTCAAACATGGTTTCCATAAATTAGTCTGCTAAACTCATAACTGGAAATGTAATCAAGAGTTGATCACACATTTTGGTGCAACAAAGCAGTCATAAATGCCACGATAGTTAATGATGCTTGCCAGTAATGGAGAGCCTTCAGTTTTATCGGAGGTCATTTACAGAATCATTTTGTTTGGAAAAGACCTTAAAGAATATTGAGTCAACCATTCTTTAACGACCAATTCTGATGCTAAACCATGTTCATTAGTGTCTCTGTGTCTTTTAAACACTTCCAGGGATGGTGATTAAACCATGTGGCTCCCTGGGAAGCCTGTTCCAGTGTTTGATAACACTTTCAGTGAAAAAGTTTCTTCTAATATCCAGTTTAAACCTCTCCTGGTGCAACGTGAGGCCATTTGTTCTTGTCATGTCACTTGTTACTAGGGAGATCAACATCCATTTCACTGACACCTCCTTTCTGGTAGTTGTAGAGAGCCATAAGGTTTTCCCTCAGCCTCCTTTTCTCCAGACTAAAAACCCCCACTTCCCTCAGCTGTTCCTCAGAACACCTGTTCTCCAGCTCCTCTCATTTACATTGGTCTCTCCTGAGAGGTCCAATTATTGTTATGATGGATGAAATCTGCATTTCTGATCTTTATCCTTCCAATGCATGGGATGTGGTACTCCACCTGTAGACTACCACCCCACAATCACCCCCTAGTATGTCAGACAGGATGGCAGATGATTGCAAGAACTGAACTATTGTGGGTGTTGAGAGAGCATTTAATCTTTGCCTGGTTCAGGTACCATTCTGTTTCTGTTCTTTTCATGCCACTGGAAACTGCAACATAAAATAGTACTGTGGCATAGAAAGAAATGGAATTTGGTGTGGATTTGAGTAAGATGAACTTTTAAAATTAAATTCTGGGACACTACATTGATTTTTTTTACATGGAATTAATAGAGAATATATTTCTTCATGTAGGCTTGTCTCTAGAGACTGTGGTTGTGGAAGACTAGTTTAATGGAGGAGAGGCTATAAATCTGACAAATTCTATCTGGATGCTAGATCAATACCTGTAGTTGTGCAGATTAAATACATTGCATCATTTAGGCTTTATTTTGTAGCATAACAAGAGTATAGAGAAAATGAAAATTAAAAAGTGAAAGATTCCTGTAAAAATGTCAAAGGTTTTCAAGGTTGCATGAGGAGCACAGGCTTAAGACTTTGTGTTGACCAAGTTGACAAAATGTGATGGCAAGTTATTTATAAAATTAGTTTAAAATTCAAAGTGGAAAGATGGACATAAGCATTAATTCTACCAGTATCATCCTCCCACTCAGGTAATGTTCTGCTGACAAATTAATGTCAGTTCCTGTACTAAGCAGGAACACCAGAAAGAAATGTGAGTTGAGGATGGGAAAAAAAACAAACCAAACAACCAACTCCTCTGAGATTTCTTTAATTTCATGCGGAAACCAACAGTCGAATGAGTAGAAATAAATAACCTCTCCCCCTTTTCCACCTTTCTTGTAATCTTTTGAGACCTCAGAATCCATCAGAGTATCACTCAGCTTTTATTTCTGATTTCAGAGAAATACTGACACAAAAGTGTGCCACAAAAAAAATTTAATACTCCTCACCTGCGGGATTACTTCTTTTCCAGCTGCTACACGGCTCAGAGTGGGTGCTCCTTCTGCCTTGAGTTTGTTTCCTTTCTTCTTTCTTTGCCTTTTACTAAAGTAAAAAGTCTAGTTTCTGGGGGTGGG
The DNA here is from genome assembly GCF_027791375.1 of Indicator indicator. Classification (NCBI taxonomy): domain Eukaryota; kingdom Metazoa; phylum Chordata; class Aves; order Piciformes; family Indicatoridae; genus Indicator; species Indicator indicator. The sequence goes on from NC_072016.1 coordinate 7,451,265, forward strand.
AAGTGTTTTTGGTTGTGTTGCTTTCAGCCTGTGATCAGGAAGGCAGCTGTCTTAAGCAGCCTGTCAGTAGTGTATGTACACCCTCAGCTATATGCAGTTGATGAGGGTGTGTACTGAACACCTTTCTCACCTACAGAGACACTTCATACAATGGTCTGCATGAAACAGAAGCAGCACAATTATGTGCTGTACTTTCTCCCTCGCTTCTGGGTATTTGTCTTATTTTGTTTCCAAGAAAACATGTTCATACTCATAAGAGAGATCAAGAGCAGCAGCTTCAGCAGCTCATCTTGGCTAATATTGTTTTGGAAGAGGGCATTTATTGCCACCTTCATTACCAACATAAAAAGCAATCAAAAAAGCAGTATTACAATTTTTTTTCTATATTCAAAGAGAAAAGGAAGAACAGCCAATGTTAAAATGATTTTTTTCCTTATTACTTCAAGTTTTAAATGTTTTAGCTACCCAGAGTGTGATGGTTTGAAACTGTCTTTTTAATTTTGTGAGTTTCTCAAGGATGCTCTTTCTGTTGCTCTTAATGCAAATGTGTTATTAAAAGATTCATTTGCTATGCAAATAAGCTGACCAAGGTTTCAACTCAAAGTATTCAACCTTACTTAAAGAACGAGATATTTGATCCAACTCTTTTGATCCTTTGCAGTTTTCAATTTTGTTGTTATTTGTTTTTTGTTTTTTTTTTTTGTCCCTAATATATTTAATATAATAATTGACTTCACTGAAGTAGAATGGGAATTTGAGGATTTAACCTTTTTGAAAAACTCATTTTGTAATCTCATCTTGATATGTGTGTTTTGGAACATTCCCTAAACATAAAGCAAAATGTTACCTTTGGAGGAGGAAATTTTCTCTTGAAACAACTGGAACCATTTTTAAGTAGCACTGATATGGCATCTCAAACAGCTCTAAAGCAGCCATCTGGATTTCCTCAAAAGCCTGAGCAACTGCTGTTCAATTAAAATTGCCCTCAAGTCAAGGCAGTTTTGAGAGCAAAGAAGTCATACAGCAGAGCAATATGATACTGTTAGCCAAAATCTACCTCCAGTCTAATAAAACATCAGCAGTAAAAGGTTATTTGTACCAGGGCATCATGTGGTCCAAGAGATTTCAAACCAGTAGCAACAAGCCCAGAATTGTTGTGTCTTCTCTATAAGTTCCATCACTACAAATCTATGTCAGCCATTGTTGCCATCCATGGGAATTTACCAGTGAGCTTTTCCTTGAGTTTTTATAAACAAACATCATTAATTTTTAGCTGACATACAAATTACATATTTAGGAATTATTATTACAGCTGCTGGGACTTGAAGATGAAGGATATTAATTTAAAAAGCTTTTTGCTGATTTTTTTATCATTGACTTTGCAGCTCTGACATGCTCTTGACAGTCTTTTCATGCTTTCACTTCCTGTCTCCTCCTTTTTTTTTTTTTTTTTTTGCTTTTACTTATTCTCTAGTTAAAAATAACCACCTTGCAAAGATTTCAACCCTGTATTTCTTCTTTCATTGAATGTGACAGGTTGTGACAGGTGTGTGTGATTCTAACCTGAGTCTTGAGGATGCAAATGGCCTTAATTAAATGCATTATGTTTCAACAGCAAGCTCTGGCACAGTAACATTCTTCCAGCTTGTTTTTATCACACAAGTATACAGACTTAGAGAAGTCCAACCTTTTATCTGTCCCCAGGGGTGTTGCTGACACCAGATGACCGCTGAATTCAGATTGAGTCATCTCTGGGTGCTCAGCTGGATGCTGCCAGTTATTCTGATCACAGTGTGTTATGCTGCTACACTGGCTGCATGTATCCCACCTGTTTCTGATGTATGAAATGCATCTGTTGCATGTGTGTCATCTTAACAATCTGTCTGATGCTAATGGTGACTCTTTCAGATTAACAGGCAAGAACTGATTTTTTTTCATCAGGCTCTTCTTCGTGTGGGGAAAGGCTAAGCAGCATACAGGGAGTTAGAGGATTCACAGCTACCAAATGCACATACCTGACTTATTTTTCATCTCCTGTTAAATGCAATCCCAGACTACACTGAACTAATAGTGAGAGAACCATGAGGTGGTTTGCTTATTGCTTGTCCAGTGTAACAGTCCCTGGTTTGTCCTTATTTGCCTTCTGATCAGTTGAAGGCATGAGTCTGGTGTACTACCTAGCTAATGGCTCTGCATTCTTATGTTGTCTATAAATAATGTCTACAAGCAAACTCTAGAGAATCTTAGTGCTAGCTGTCAAGAGGGCACTTCCATGAAAAAAAGAAACCTTTTTTCTTATTATGAGTGAATTTCTGGGTTCTTCCCAAAATAAGGAATGAAAATGAGACAATTATCATGTGAGTTAATCCTTTTTGTGGTGATGTCTGCATTTACCAGGTGGATCTTGTTTTTCCAAAGCAGTTTGCACAAAGCTGAGATTTGGGAACCTAGGTGGGTGAATCAGGTGAGCATGATGCAAAGAGCCAAGAAATGTAGAATCATAATAGCTTGGTATATTTTTCTTGAAAAAAAAAAAAAAAAAAAGAAGTGTATTCAGTTTTCACCAGTATTTGTTTCTTGAAAGCTTAGATGAGTATTTTGAAATTTAGGAGATCTAGGTTTAATTTATTCCTGGTAAAAGTCCATTTTCTAGTTGTCTATAATGAGTATTTATGAAACACTCTCAACATATAAAACATTATTCAGATGTGAGATTTCATTGATGAGTACTTCAGGTACATGGACTTTACCATCTATTCTTGGGCCAGAGGTGTGCTGCTGAAGCAAACTGCACTTACCTTACTTCAGTTCACATTGCAGAACAATTCCAGAAGATGTAAACTGTTTGGAAGCCCACCTGAAGCAAATCTCCCCCAAAAGTTCCATGAAGATATCAGTATTTTACTCTACAGGGCCATTCCCACTAGAATGTTATTTAGACAGATTAGAAAGATTTAGTAGTTTGTGTCCAGTGTAAAGCTTTGTCCAGCTAGCCTTACCTTTCAGGTTCCCAAAACCCATCCAGCAGTATCTCGACTTGATTTCTCATAAGATTTCCCATGTCTGTGTTCCCAGACAGACATACTTTCAGAGTTGCCATGCCTCATTTTTCATTTTGATTCTGGCTGAAGCTCAGAAATACATAAGAAATATAAAATGAAGAGGAAAGCTCCATCGGGAAGAAACCACACAGAGATTAAAATAATTCATAACAGCTTGGAACTGTATCCTTTCATATTCCTTTACAGAAGTGCAATGACTTGAAGAAAAATTAGATATAGACCTTTAATGTCCATCTCTGGTACCTTTTCAATTAAAATATGTTGCAATTTGTGCTGGCTTTGATTGCTCTTAACATGCATTGCATGAGCCATCTTCATCTCTCTCTCTGCAATGTGCTCTATACTACAGCTTACAATAATGATGGGATATTTCTGCTGGGCTTGTTTAAGATATTTGTAGACTCCTTGTGGCTCTAATGAACAGAGCGTGCAGTTGAACCAGTGCTGAATACACATGAAGAATATCATAGATGGACTGAGAAGTGTTTACATTTGTAGCATATTGACTTGTTTTCTCTCACCTTACTGTTTCTGCTTCTCCTTTGAATCACTTTTATTGTGTTCTCATTCTGTTTAGTACCAGAGGTAGCTGCCTGGGTGTTTTAATATATTCAGCATCTCATAGCACAGATATATTCTTCCAGTCCCTGACTGCACCAGAGATTTTATAGTCAGGTGTAATATATTCAAGTTGTGTGATCTCCATTTAACATGATGAGAAATGCTCACTATCATCTCTGCAGCACCTGCTCTGACTTGCTGTCAGAAGCTTGTCCTGCTATAACTTGAGACACTCATCACACAAACTGAGTACCTAAAATGTGACTATTTTTTACATACCTTGTTAGAGATTCTGGCCACAAAGATACATCTGAAGACGTACCATTAGTTCGTTGCCTGTTAATGGCCTGCTCTATGTGAAAATGTCTCTGGACTGTCACAAGTGTCTAATTGCTTCCTTAATCATTCGAAGATATTATCTCTGGCCAGCCTAGCCTTTGCTGTGATTAAGCTCAGGCATGAGAGTTTTTGTAAGATCTTTGCTTTGGAATTATGGCATTGGAAAGACCTCAGCATTTCTAAAATATTGTTACCAAATCAAGCCAAAAAAGGGACCACAACTATAGATGAGTGGTTGCAAAATAATACTCCATGCTGGCCCACCAAACAAAATATAGTATTATCAAAATCAGTTTAGATATAGACTTTGCATGCAGGGGACTCACTAGAGGATCTCTTTAGTTTAACTACATTTGCATAAATGTCATTAAAAAATTAACTAAAGCACTAGTGTATTGATAAGTATATTTAAATACTGATAAGTATATTTAAAGCTTGATCAAAAGCCAAAAATTTTGTTGTAAAGGTATCTTTGGCTACAGAAGGCTTTTTATCTCCCCTTTATAGAGATGCACAGATTTTTTTGGTCGCAGCTACAACTGTGAGAACAAATTATCACAGTTGTCAAGACTTCTGTGCAGCAGCAAGGAAGCCATTGGTCTTGTGTGGCTTTAGCTACCTTTATGCTGATTTTATTCAGGTGCATTGATCTAGCAGTACTGCCTAGGTCTTACCCTTTTTCTGCTGTAAGTATCTTAGCCTGTATTTACTTTTTAAAAGGCAATGACTTTTAAGAGAGAAGGAAGCTCAAAACTCTACTGCTAGATCAGACTCACTCATGTGTGTCCTGATCTAGTGTGAGGTGTCCTTGCCCATGGCAGGGGGCTTGGAACTAGATGGTCCTTGAGGTCCCTTCCAACCCTAACAATTCTATCATTCTATGAAGTTAAAGAAAAAACAAAAATATTTCTCTTATTGGCACCGTCTGCTTTTCCCAGTTTTCTTTCTGAAGTAAAGGGCTTCTGTTACGGACAAGATATCCATGCAGATAAATTGGGACAACTTCCACATTGCCAAAAAATGTGAGGGCTCTTACTACTGTTCAACTATCTAGATAAGCAAACAAAGTCAGAATTTAAACCAAAACAAAATGAAAAGATAAATTCACCAGTTCATCTGTTTTCATTCTGGCTTAGCAGGGTAGTTGAAAGAATACATACAACCAGCTCCTGTGTTTCAGAAGTTCGTTTATAATTTCCAGGTGCCATGTGCTATTTTTCTTAGGTGTGCCAGCTTCATCATTTGAAGCCTTCTGCCCATTCTCTTTGAAACCTAAGTACCCAGAGAATTTAGTGCCTTCTCTATGTTTTTCTCACTGTCATCCACTGTAACAAATAAATTGTGATGTTTCATGACAATTAAGGCTCTTTCACAAAAAGCTGCCTTGTCAGCTGGCAGGATAAGTTTGCTTACATTTTTCCCTTGGTACTTCTTCCTTTTTTTGACAGCATTGGGAAGGTTGTCCAGATTGGATGTTTTTGCTGGATGTTTGTGGAAATTACAAAAAAGTGGTGTCTTCTTTCATGTCACCAGTCTCTGTTTTCCACCTCCTGCTGTCTGCACTGATGTTGAGCTCTGCAGAGGAGCCATGCCACAAGTGCAGTACATCTCTGATAGTCTTTCTGGCTTGGTCTGCAAAATCTGACTTCAGATTTTCTCCTGTTCAAATGTCAGTTCAAAAGTTTATTTACACAGATGTGCTCTTTATCTCATTAGCTTAATATTCATTCATCCACTTGAGGGCTGATCCTATAAGCAGTAGTGCCTGACTGTATCAGGCCACTGTAGATGTTTGCACAAGGACAGACACGTAGCTCGATCGGACTCGTGACGCCTTTTTCCACTTCCCAAGAGAAGATCTAAAGGTTATCCAAGTGCAGTGTCACATGTGTTTTCAAGGCTACTCTAAAGCAAACAGGAGTCTTCTGAGGAAAGAGGAAGGTGCACCCCAGGAGAGTTAAAACATAACTTCAAATAGAGGCAAAGATTTGAGGAAAATAAGTGCTTCTTCCTACATGAACTCAAGACCTCAACAGGCAGCAATAATATTTTTGAAATACACTTTAAAAGCATCTTTTCTTTACTGCTTAAAGGAAATAAGTGGAAAATTTTGGCAGTGAGACAGTGTCTGAAAGAGTATTTTCAGCAGAACGCCAAAGTTTTCAGGAGTAAAATTTCATTATGCTTGTCTAGAAGCAGTCTCTTTTTCTGCCTGTCTCTCCTTTTTATTTTTTTTGAAGGCCCATTAAGACGTCTTTCTAGATTAAAAATGTTTCCACCCTGCTTGTTTCTTTGCAGACAAAAATTGTTCTCTTTGACTTCTTCATGTTCCTTCAGAGAACAACACTAGCTGCCCTTCACCACAAGAAAATATCTCTCTCGAAGACAATAAACAGTGGCTGTTTTTCCTTTACATGAATTTGGTGTTTTTTGGGTTTTTTTTTGAGAAAGGGTAGAATTCCTAACTAATTTATTTTTCATTCATTATTACTTGAGATAGATAAGAAACACACAGAGGTAGTTGAAATTATTTGATTTGGGGGTTGTATTACATTTTATTTCTGAAATAAATTGGTTTTGTAATGTTGCCTTTGGCTCCTTCAGGCTTAGTTCTCTTCACTAGTTGCAAGAAAATGTTCCTTAACACAAAAATTGAACATGAAACAGACTGACTAGCTTCCACACATAGTCAATAAGAACATGGAAATTAATGTGTAGCAATTTTTTTTATTTTGTAAATTTTATTTCTTTTTTTTTTTTTTTTTTTAACTTTTAACTTGGACACTCCAGAGCTGCAGAAGCAGGTATTTGCTGAAAACCATAGGTCAGAAGAAGTGACTGAGCCATAAATTTTTTCACAGGAACACTCAGTTTGTAGATGGCGTCCTACCGTTTTCAAAAGAAATCCAGAGGAGTTCGTCTTTCAATTTGTGGCAGAGGCTTTACCTACCTAAAAAGTGCTGTGCTGAAATACTACTACAGGTCCAAAGAACTTCACACCTGTGTCAGTCTTGTCTCTGCCTAGACTGATGAACTTCAAAATAAGTACATCCTTGGCATTCCCAAGAACTATAACCTTTCTCTGTTCGGTTTCTTAACTGCATAATTGGAAAATAGTAGTATTTTTTTCTACATACCTTTCGGTATGTCTTTTTTGATTAGACCCTATGTGGTCAGCTGTGGCTTCTTTTCAGAATTATATCACACAATTGCTTCAGCATGGTGGTGGTTGAGAAACCTGATCTCTAACCATGGAAGAAAATGAACCAGCAAGGGCTGAGAGTGCCCAGGTGCGTGCTCACTTGTGAAGTGGTGGGACCCTGGAGTCGTCATTCTTCTCTTTTTCCTGGTATTTAGTTTTTACAGAATGTGGTTCATATTGTTTGTCCTGATATTTGTAGTTTGTAAATTGGGGCAGGTGTCCCCCTTTGATTTCAGACTAGTTAGGATATTGAAGTTGTAAGATCAGTACAGGGAACTGACTGTTCAGGCAATACAGTCACGATGGTGTGGAGAGAGCAAGTATCAACCACTCAGTCTGAACTTTCAGCCTCACACTGTTTTGATTGCTAGGGAAAATCAGAGCAAATGTGTGTCCCTTCTCATTTGTGCTTCCACCTAATTACCATAGCTGCTTGTTTTAATGTTCATTGGTCTTCTCAGATTTTGCTACCTTTCTTCAAACACTTTAGGAGAATATCTCCTTACCAACCAGGCATTCAAATTATACAACTCATTCAGAAAAACAGGCAAAGAGTACTGGGCTTTAGCAAGGTACCATGGGTGCATTTTGTGCCTCTGGGATGCATCCTGCACTAGTCAGCAGAGAAACAAGTGAAGGAACCTTCTTTCTTCACTCTCTGCAAGGTCAGAACTTCAGGTTGCATAAGATAAAATGGCTCTGACAAAGTCACCTGTTTTTTTTCACATAAGGCTTAGTGAATCTCTGCCAATTTTTGTTTGCCAAACATGTGACCCTGCTTTTCTAAAACTGCTTACTCCAGAGCACTTTAAAGATTCTGAAATCTTTTGTATTTCTAAGAGCACACTTGAAAGGAGGTGGAGAGACCAAGCCACTTCTAAAATGCCTTCATATCTAAATCCCCCAGAATTTGAGTAGACATTTGACCCTGTACTGATGAATTCTGAAATTTGAGCAAACTGATGCAGAGATTTCCTTGCTGCTGAGAATTGTCACCAGGCTTTTCTCCATGAAGGATGAGGCTGAAATCAGTTCTGTCTTCACGCGGGAATGCTGAGCCTATCAAAACAATGGGATTTCTAAACAGCAAGGTGACAGTGCTTCATTTGATCTCTGAAAATGGTCAATAACGTTTGCAGCAAAGGAAGATGAAAAACTGCAGTCATGTGATCAATTATATTCCAATCAGAATAAAATCAGAGGGCCTGTTACTCTTTATGCTCTGGGCTTTAAGCTGTTAGAGGAAGGACTTACTCCTGAACATAGCTGGTGTTTACTTCATATCCTGAAGTACAAAATCTGATAATTTTTAACTTTTATCCCGGCTGTTTTCACTGCACCTATCCAATACTTCTATCTTTCCCGTGACATTTTCATATCTCTTTAGTCTCCCAGTCCTTCAGAGGAACTCAGATAATTTTCCTGCTCCAGGTTTATGGCCTTGTGACCAGCCGAGTTGTTGAATATCACACCAGTAAGCTTGTTCATCATCTCTCTAGAAGAAAAATTGCTTTGTGACAAAGGAAAGGGATTGCTATTAGATTTGATCTTTCAGTAAAGTATCACAAATACTATGAAGTGCATTAGTGGCTCTGCTACTGTTAATGGTTTATATAGGGCAAATAACAGCACAGAATTCCAGGTGGGCCAGAATTCTGTAATCACATACACACCAATTACTGAGATCCTTGGTCATCTGAAGCATTAAGACAATACATTTCCAGTATAATTTCCTTTAAAATAGCAACCAACCACAAACTGTGTGGTGGACTCTTGTAATTTTTAAGACAATATTGAAAACAAAAGGAGATGTAAATCAAATAAGGAACATTAGTGACATCCTTGGGAAATCATGTTAACAACTTGTATCAAACCTTCAGACATGGGAAGTTCCATGTAAACACGAGGGAAGTCTTATTGTGAGGGTGATGGAAGACTGGAACAGGCTTTCCAGGGGGGTTTTGGAGTCTCCTTCTCTAGAGATATTCAAAATCTTCCTGAATGCTTTCATGTGTGATCTGCTCTAGGTAATCCTGCTCTGGCAGGGGGGAGTTGGCCTGGATGATTTTTCAAGGTCCCTTCCAACCCCTAACATTCTGTGATTCTGTGACACACACTGCTGTGGTGGGTTGAAATTCTGCACTAAATCTGTGAAAAAAATTTAAAGGCATAGCCTAAAACAACTAGAACTGCACGTTGGGTGATTAAGATAGGTTGCACCAACTGCCCTTGAAGAAGCAGATCGGCAAATGGATCAGCAAATCAGAGTCAGCCTGAAAAGAAGAAAAAAATTAAAATAGCTGCTAACAGAGCAGAAAAACAGTATCCCTCCTGCACATTTAGGCAAATTCTCTTTGGGTCAGGTAAGCAACTAACCATATGAGACAAATAAATGAGAGGGAGCCAAAATCAGCCATCTGGAATTACGAGGTAATCCATTTATATTGAAATATAAGAGAAAATATTTAAAGAGGTCTAGAACTTTGAAGACCATGAACTGAAAGAGAAGCTGAAAGTGGTCTCTGCAATACACCAGGAGACAGTTTGAAACAAATAAATAACCCCCCCCCACAATTAAAAAAACATCCAGGCCAACCCTTTAAATGCTCTTGACAGTACAGCATTTGATGTTAAATTAGCCTCCTCAGGCTACTGAGAATAACACCATCCTCTGGATATTTTATAATAAGAAAAATAGTTGATAGAGGATAAAAGGCTAAAGGAGCTGCCTAACAACCACCACAATAACGTTTTGATATTTTCAGACAAGTTCTCACCTGATGACACTTTTTGTCTTGTTTTGTTGACATTATTCCCCCTAGTTCGCAGAAAGGTTTCCTTTAAAGGCTCCATCAAGACAGTGGAAGAGCTTGGGGGGAAAAATCCCAGATGGCCTTCTGTGTGGTAGCTCTCATCTAGATTCCCTTGTGCTTCAGTTTCTTTGGAGCTCTGCTAAAGTGTATAAACAACGTTTGTCTCTCTGGATAAGGCAGGGAGACATCCTTGAATGATTCCTCTCTATAAAGAACATTTAAGTGATTGAGAAGGCTCAGTCTCCTGAGTCTACTGAAGCGTTTTGTCACCTTTGCAAAATGTTCAGTTCCACACAGACTCGATGGTCAGCAAAGCTTACAGAGCCTAATCTTTACCTGGCTGTTAGTATCTGACAGAATGCATTGCCTTTGTGAACAGGTTTTGTCAAAGAGTGGTTGAAGGGCACTCAGGCTACCTAAACTTCACTGAGGATCCATCAAATCGTGTGTCATTGAAGGTTTTTTTCTGGCCTGTCATGGGGAGCAGACTGCAAACTGGAGAATTAGAAGTATGGGAAAAACATGAGTGAAGAGTTGGGCCAGGACTGCAAGGAAGAAAACAATGTTAGGGGCAATATTTGTTAGAGAAAGGTCCTCAGTGGGAGTAAATGAGAGAAGGTACTATAGCATCAGTGATTAACAATTGTGTGATATTTGGCACGGAACAGACTTTTTAAGCATTTCCAGTTTTGTTCATGAGATTTCTACAACTGTACCTAGGCAATACATGCTGTATCTCACAATGCTAGGTCCCTTAAGTGAGCACTGCTATCTTTTTTAACCTTTTATTCCCCCCTTCTTTAATGTTCTTTCCCTAGATAAGATTGTGTTGTCTGTATTACAGGGACAGCAAGGGTGTCAGCCAAGATTACTGCCTTAATATGCAAGCTGCTGTACAGAAGTGGGATATTGGTAGAAAGCACATCCTAACTGAAGGTGAGCAAAGGACAGAAATCTTGGCCCTGCTTATAGTCTGTCAGGGTCAGCACCATACTCAGTCTTCACTAAACTCACTAATATTTACAGAGAAACTTGTCATAGGCAGAGGTCAGCCTCTGAGACCCATAGGAGCCCACACCCTAAGGTCTGCCTGTGTCAACATGCTTTGTGTAGAGCCACACAAGCTACCTGCACACAGCTGAGGAGGACAGGGTGCACTTTAGGTTCCTCGCTGTCAGTGTGGCTTTCTATCACTTGTAACACATGCCAGCAAGATAGATCTTCCCTTTATATATGGGCTAGTCAGGCTTCTATCACCAGGCTTCCTTAGAAGGAGGATATCTTACCCTCAGAGCAAGAGAAAGCATAAACTGGAGTAAAAGCATGCTAAAGAAACCTGTTGGTGAAGGAGTGAGGGGAGGAAGGAGACAACCTGAGCTGGATGGCAGCTAGGATTTGGAAAGGCAGAAGGTACATCATCTCTGGTATTTTTTTCCATTTGCAATGCTGAATATTCTGTTGTATTAATCAGCATCACCTTTGCAGTACCCATTCAGGCATCAGCAATAAATGAACAGACAGAGCAGCACTGGGGCGGAGGGGGGGTGGGGGGTTTAATCAAAGCCTCCAAAGCATAATAATGAACTAATTTGTTACACACACAAAATGTAAAACCATAGAAATGCGTTCCTCCTCTCTTTACCCCAGAGGGGTTTTAAGGTGTGAGCTCTCATTAATATTCTCTTCTCTGTCAAATAGAAAGGTTATGCACCTTTGCTGGATAATGTTGAAATGTCACAAATGTTTGCATTGCTGTCCTGAATCAGTGATTCTCCTTGCAGTCATCTAGCCCATTTGTATGTAAAGCACAGCTGTACTTTGAAACTGAGGAAATAACAAACCTGAGAAGTATCCAAATTCTAGGCCAACTCTGACCCTCTGCCTTTGGATCATGCTGTAATTTCTCACCTGAGAAGTTGGACGTGGAGGTTAATGAATACCTCTCCTTCCCATTCAAATCCTGGTATGGCAGAAGAATTAAGGAGAAAATAGAGACTGCGCTTATGGCAGCATGTTTAATCACCACCATCCACAGATCTAGCAGTATAATCCTGACCACTGGAAAATGCAACCTCGTGTATCTTCCCCAGAGGTAGGGGTCTAGCTAACTTTCTAAAGAAAATAAATATCCTGGCTCTCCCCCCACCAAAATATTGGGGCTCACTGGGTGTTATTTTACAGCTTGTATAGAGAGGATATCAAACAAAATCAGAAGAGTCCTTCTGCCCTTGAAAAATGTGTGTCTCTATCTCAGCAATTTAATTGATGGTCCCACGTGTTTCTTGAATGGCAGTTGTAGTTCCATTGTATAATTTGTATTGTAGCACTCAAATGTTGTAGCTGGGTTTGCTCAGTTTTAAACACCAGTAAAGAAGACAGGATGATCTGTGCCTTAGTGCACTTCTATCCTATGACCTCAGTTGGTGGGACAAGAAGATAAAGCAACACCTGTATGACAGAAAATAATGGGTCAAGGAGGAGGGAAAGGATCAGATCAAGAGCCAAAAATAATAAAGGAAAGCTTCAGGAAGGGATTAAAGTTATCGAGTTTTCCAGTGGTAAATGTTGAGTAAAGATAAGATGAATTGTTCACTTCCCTTAATCTGAGTCAACTTAATGAAATGGAGTGGATAACTTCTGAGCCACCAGTCTTGATGACTGATTTCTCTGGAAGAAATTCAGGTACCCTCCCCAGTGGGGCATGTGACAGCCATGAACATGCTACCATAGTTCATGGCACATCCAAAGGTACTGTTATTATGGAAGGCACAGTTCAGGCAAAAGTCTCTGCCGTAAGGTAATACATCCTTTGTGGTGCTTGAGGTGCCAAGTGATGTTTCATTATTTTGAGGACTTTGCTTTACTGAATTTGTGACAATGTGCCTGATTGCTTTCCTCAAAAAGGAGACCTTGTTGGAAATATTTCCTGAGTTGGGAGACTGACCTAAAGGAAAGCAGATTTCATCACTAGAGATCAGCTATGGCTCTGGCTGAGTTTGCTGCTGTTATAAATGGCTTGAGATTTATGCAGCCCAACAGTGCAAACAGCTGTTTCTTGCTATTTCAAATGACTGCTACCAGTTTTATTGTTCCCAGGCAGGTAAGCACAGTACTTTGAAAAATACTAGTGTTTCAAACATGGGCTGCTCAGATAACGTACATTACTGCTTTACAGTCTTCTTCTTGTCTGTCTTTGCAACCATCTGGCTAACAGCTCTTCTTTCCACTCATAAAGAGCAGGGGGCATGTGTGTAAGTGTAGTGAGAAATTCAGAACCATGGCCATTATGGCTTTGCTGCTTTCTTGTCTTTGCTGCAGCTGCTGCTGCTGTGGTTGCTATCATTGCAATTCCTGACAGCTGAATGAGACACCTCAGTTTCAGTAAGCCCATCCATACCATAAGCATGAGCACAAGTTTTCCATATTGGGATCAAGCCCTTTGGGTCAGTGTAGAACTGCTGAGTTGCTCATTGGCATCACTTTGCCTGACTCATGGGTTTCTCTACACAACATCTCACAGCAAAGTATGTTACAATAGGCATCTTGAGAATAGAAATCACTACATTTTGTCAAAGAGGAACCAGCAAGATTGCCCAGTGATAATATAATTCCTTTGACACCTTCTCATGGTCTCTGTGGCAGGCAAGATCCTGACCTGGGTGAACTTTTTGTTTCTTCAAGCATTATTCGTTGTATTTTATTCATATGTAGGCTTGGAAGAGCTCTAGTCAGCCTGTGCTACCATACCACTTGGGACTGAGTCACCTCCATCTGGTCAAAACTGCTGGAATCAGACATTCACTGCCTGACATAACCTCAGGAGAGCTAATATTCGTGTCAGGAGGTGTTGGAAGTCATGGCAGCACTGCCTGGCTCACAAGAGGCACACACTGGTGTGCCTGTCGTTGCCCCCAGCTGGGATATTTGAGTCACAAGGACAGTGCTCCAAATTGCTCATGAGTTCAGCACCATACAAAGCCAAGCACATGGGGACACCATTTCTCCCTGTGCCTCATTCTGTGCGATCTGCTTCATAACTTACATCATCTTGATGGGTGTGAGGGCTGAGGGATTCCCAGGGGTGCAGCAGATGGAGGTTCTGTACTCAGTTCAACCATGGGCTCCTCTTGGCTTTCCCATTCTCTTGCTCTCTGCTCCAATTCTTCCTTTATGAGAGAAGGATACTGCTTTGTTCCTTAACAAGTGAAGTGTGTGCTGACTGTAGCTGAACCAGCACCTCTTTTGCCCTTTCCAGGACTGTGCATAGGGTAGGCATCTAAGGATACACAGTGGCACTATTTCACCCACATTTTTATTATACTAGGTTTTGAATTTCTTCTCTTCTTGCACAGTTTTTGAGACAGACAGCATATGGTGCTGTAGTACCTCACAACACATCTGCTGTACTAGCTGCCTGGCAAAACTGCTGCTGCTACTGCTGACAGACACAGTATTTTTGCCCTTTAATGTTAGGTTGTTTAAAAAAGTCTGACAGGCTGTCACCCAACAGCTGGTCTTTTCACAGGTGCCAGAAAATGAACCTCCAGAAGGATACTCATCTCCTGCAAGGATTTTGTAATAGCTGTTTAGAGCAATGAGATTTGAAAGGGGAAGAGCTCCGGCACCAGGGCAAAGCACAGCCATGGCCACGTGTTTGGTGCTCACCTCTGCTACACAGCCAGCCTCTGTTCTTCGTCACTTTGCACATCAGCAATGTCCAATTTAAAGCAAGCTCATTAATCCTGCTGCTGCAGGATTCAAACCCCTGTGTTAAAACTGCGTATTTACCTACATCTTAACTGGAATTAAACACAGTGTGCAGCAGAACTACTGCTGACCTGCAGAACCACTCTGTCTGACTACACTCTGAATTAAAGTTTAGGCAGATTTAGCAAGTAACATTGAGGACTCCAGGGTGTGGAAACATTAAACAGGACGAAGCACAAGACCAGTCTCCAAGGAATTTTAGCACTATCCAGAAGCTCAAGTCAGCCACATTGCAGACAACTTTCAATACAATGTGGATACTTATTTACCCCAGAACAGAACAGCAAAGAGTTAACTGCATTACACCCTGCTCTGATCTTTGCTGAGTGAGAAATCCTAGACAATATTATTTCAAATTGTGATAAATATTGGAGATATGGACCTTAATCTTCTAATCTGTAAATGATGAATGCGTTTGAGTGCCCACAGTTTCAGGTCTCTCATAGGATGTCATCTATAGAAGGTCCTGATGATCTCTTAGCTGAAAAATCCAGTCTTGTAAAAGTGAAGTTTCCACCTTTTAAGTTCCAGTCCATTTTCTTTTCATGCTTACTGCAAGTTTTCAGGCAGAGTGTCTTTGGAGTTCTCTCAGCTTACCCTGTGAACAGAGATGGCTAGTCAGAAGAAGTCGCCAGCTTCTCCTGCTCTTTTATATGAGGACCACTTTCAATTTTACATCTATACGGTGACATAAGCATACCTTTACTTTGGACCAGTTTTATTACTGTCACAGAGAGTGTCATCATTGCCTATAGCAGTGACTGCTTCCCTCAGCAATGCATGTGGCAAAGCATCTCAGTGATTTGCTCTGAGAATGCCGTTTGGAGTTTGAAAAGCTTAATCAATTTACGTTCTCATGCATACTCCCCGCTTAGGAGAGCGTTGTTATGAGATCACCCACAAGGGTTAGGAAACAGATCATTAGAGTAATTCACTCGATATGGTTATGCCTAACTTAATTCACTTTTCAACCATGTAATAAGATCCCATAGGGTCATTACTTCTTTGCTACATCATAAAAAATAATGAGATTAATTTTTCTCAGTTTCTGTGGAAATAGACACTGTCTCTTATCAGCCTCTGCTGAGTGAAATCGGCAACTGTAGCAGTTCCTATCTTGAGGTTTTCCAAGGTGAAAACTCATTATGTAAAATATGAGATTCCATGCCTTAATCCAAGAGGTTTAGGTTCTCTTTCTCTGACAGCTGAAGCTTTTATCACTATCAGGATAGGTAGATAGAAGAACAACTGTGATAATAAGATTTCTTGTATATTACTTCTGAAAAAAAAGGCAAACAAAAAAAAAAAAGGACTTTTAAGGTTTGTTAGTAAGGGAAAAATAGGACGTGGAAAATGGTGCTAAGTTGAAAATTGATTGCATTCACATGCAACATAAATGAGTATGTTTTCCTTATGTGCTTGACAAATACTGTGTTAAAACATGAATCAAGGAAGAGAGACTAAAAGTTGCTTGAAGGGTCTTTCAGTTTAGGAAGGGGGTGTGCTAGGCTCTTGATAATGATGGATGTGTGGAAAGAGCTGGAAAATACTGCTATTTTTCAGTTGAATAAAATATTTGTTAAGAGCTATTTTTGTTATTACAACATCTCTTTTTATACCATTTCATGCTTTGAAGGACTGTCTTCAGGAGCCCCCAAATCAGCCCAAAGGTGTATAGAGTCTGACACCAGTATTTATTTATAGTAAAGAAGCATCCTGAAATTCCAGTCACTGTCAAGACAGAAAGAGATGATCCTAATATAGAAAACATAGAAAATCTCTCAGTCTTATGTATTTTCAGATAGGAATGGGGAAAGAGATGAAGACAACTGGAAAGATATAGAAAATGTGTCCTGTCCAGCTAGGTCATAGCAAGCATGAGGACAAAGTCTTGATTTCCTGACTTTTACTTATCCTAAATGTTGTAAGGTCTGGATTTTTGGGCACTACTGACAGAAGGGCCTTTATTGAAGGTGAATAATATTTATGGCAGCCACAAAACTCATAATTGCCTGAACAAACATAGGAGGTTTTACAGCAGAGTGACTTGGGAGACTCCTTATTTCTGTGCAGGGTATTATTTACAGGCAGTCCATGCAAGATCTCACTGGTTCTCTGCCCACACAGGAAAGTGTATGAAAGTGCCTGTCTAGACAGGCACTGTGTGTCTTGCAACCACCAACCCATTCAATGCATATATGTTAGCACATGTCCAGGAGGCTACTTAAAAACACATTATGTTGGCTTTCCACAGTGCTGTCATATGACCTGCAAGGGAACCAAAAATCCATAGCTCCTGAGAGAGTTCTCTGACACAAGTATGGACATTACTGTAGTCCTTAGTAGTAAGGACCTTATGTGGAATCCTTTTTAGCCTTCAGCTCTGAAGAGCAGGCAATAAAAGATGACTTCCTTTAATAGAAATCAGGGAGAAAAGCAGCTGACAGCCTTGGGGAGAGTCTCTCATGTTCCCCAAGAACACTGCCTGTCTCCATGCAACTGCACTTCCTCTACTAACAATATATGAATGAGATTCCTGTGATAGCAGAGAGAAAGCCTTATGTAAATTCCACTCTTGTAGTCAACTTTGTGAAAGATCCATTGCACGTGAGATTGCAAGAAAGGAAATGTGGATTTCAATGGCAAGTGTCTCCTTCATGGCAGTGTCCCACTGATTTTAGTAAAGCTGCATCAGTTTGTGCTTGTTAAGGAACTGATTGCTTCAGTTTGCTTAGTGTATTTCCTAGCCTAGGCAATAGCTGAACATACAAAAACACTCCTTGTATGTCAGCTTAATTAGAAGGGACTAATTTAATGAACACAGTGTAACTAATTTATATTATGCCATGCAAAGATCTTGTTTCTACAAACTGGACAGATGTTTCTTTCTCCTGAAACTTTATCAGCCTGATTGTATTTGATTAATATAATAAAAGGTATCGTTGCATAATATTGTTTGCAGGCACTCACTGAGAACCTTAATTGCCTTTTTACTCGTGCTCAGTGTGTTGAGCATAGTCATCCTTAACCACAGTGTTCAGCACAGCATCTCAGGGAAGGTTTACATGATGTTCTAGTCTGTTTCTCCATTAAATTCTGAATTCAGGTGATTCTTTGAAGAGAAAGAAAAGAATAGAAAGAACATTAAGTGCAAAGAGCTTGCAGTGTTTCAAGTCCTTTCAGCCTTTCCTGGAAGCAAAAAGAAAGGACTTAGTTTACAAACATATTTGAATTGTGACCTTCATTTCAAAATAACTCATTTATGTCAGTTCAAATATAAGAAAAACCACAAGGTGATGATTTGACTTAGAAGTCAGCTAGAATAAGCAGCCCACAAATATGAGAATCTTGAAGGTAGGAGCTAGGATTTGTATTTTGAATTCTAGATTTCTCTTCAAACATGAGACGGATGCTATAGTTCAAGCTATATGCTCAGAATAATCTCTTCTCAACTTTTTATCTGTGAAATCTAATATCTCTGGTGTTACATCCAGGCACTGGAATGTGCTGTCCAGGGAGGTGGTTGAGTCACCAACCCTGGATGTGTTTAAAGGTCGTTTGGATGTGCTGCTTGGGCATATGGTTTAGGAGTGAACTTTGCAGAGTAGGGTTGTCTGTTGGACTTGGTGATCCTGAGGGTCTTTTCCAACCTGAATGTTTCTGTGATTCTGTGAAATAGTTAGTAAGGAAATACTCTTTAGGTGGCTGAGTTTTCTAGAAGAATGAGCTTCAGCTCTGTTGCTGAGTCTATGCTGTTGACTTTCAGGTTCTTTTGACAGAAAGGTCTTGTGACACATTCAGGACTGGCCCTCAGTTAGGTCTGATTCTATTCTTGTTTCATCTAAACAAGGAGCAGATCTTTTCAAGACATTTCATGGGTACAAAAACAGTGAAAAGTAAGAAAGACTCAGATCTTGCTGTCTCCCAATATTCCACCTCAATTTCACAGGTTGAGGTGTGTTGCTGTCAGGAATGAAACATGAAATTAGTTTGGGATGAGGAACTCCTCATTGTTTTCCTATGTGGAGAAAAATTAAATTGTGCAACATGCAAATCAGAAAACATCTCCAAAGACCAGAAGGACTCATAATGAAGAAATGAACTATATTAATGAATAATGTGTTTGAACAGAACAGAGCAGAGCATAAAATGAATATGTATCAGGGTCATAAATAATAAATAATGAAGTCACCACAAGTGTTATCTTTTGAACTGAGATGAAAAAAAAGAAAAAATGTAAATATGCCTAAAAAATATAAACTATGTGGAAAAGCGAATACCTCAAATTGTATGTGCTCAGACAGCTCAGATTCAGAAGGCCCAAATGACACTTAATTGTCATAATTTTTAACAATGAGAAGATGTATTTCACTATTTGAGGACAGCTACCTTACTGAACTTTGATAGGATGTTTTTGTAGGCATTCCTATCTTTTAGTTGTTCATATTAGATAATGCTCAACTTAGGGTTTCTTGACATATTAGACAGCATTTATCCTTAATGTACATAAGAAGGACTTTTTATTTTTATGGCACAAAATAGTGATCTCTAATGTCATAGTTCTTCTTGTAGATTAAAACAAAAGCTTCAAATATATAGAGCTTGATCAAGGGTTTCAGTGTTCTTATTCTCACTATTATCCATGCCCTTGTGACCAAGAGCCAGTGGTGTCCTGGGGTGTATCAACAAAAGGTGTCCAGCAGGACTAGGGAACTTCTCCCCCACTACTCTGTCCTGCTGAGACCACACCTGGAATACTGTGTCCAGTTCTGGACTCCCCAGTTAAGAGAGACAGGGATCTGCTAGAGAAAGTCCAATGGAGAGCCACGAGGATGCTTAGGGGACTTGAGCATCTCCCCTATGAAGAGAGACTGAGAGCCCTGGGGCTGATTAGTCTTGAAAAGAGTGAGAAGAGATCTCATCAATGTCTATAAACATCTAAGGGGTAGGTGTCAAGTGGAGGAGGCTAGTCTCTTTCTGGTGGTGCACACTAATAAGACAAGGAACAATGGGTTCAAGATTGAACATAGAAGATTTCACCTCCACATGAGGAGAAACCTCTTTCCAGTGAGGGTGACAGAGCACTGGAACAGGCTGCCCAGGGGGGTTGTGGAGTCTCCTTCTCTGGAGGCTTTCCAAACCCACCTGGATGCATTCCTGTGTGGACTACCCTAAGTGATCCTGCTCTGGCAGGGGGGTTGGACTCAATGATCTCTGGAGGTCCCTTTTGACCTCTAATGTACTGTGGTACTGTGATACTGTGATCTGAGGCTCTTTGTTTTCTCATAATCTTCCTAAAGTAGCATCAGAATCAGAATGGTTTCAAAAAACACTTCCCGATAATTACAATTTAATTATAAGCATGAGCTTTGTGAAATAACCTCTTTACACTTAGCATGTGCTTGGAACTTGTGAAAAAGGCAGCTCTCCACAGTGCACAAAACAAAGTGGCTCCAAATCTGATTAAACAATTTAGTGGTAAGGAAGGATCCTATCTCCACATGAACATGATTGCCCAGTCAATGACACTTAACAATTGCTTTCCACTAGATATAACAGCAAAATGAATATTGACTGCAATAGGATCAGATTTGGCCTTTTGAGTATGTAGGTTCTTGCCAGCACAAAGTATGAGGGCATGCTGGGGACAGAACTGGGACTGTAGGACTGTAGGAGTCGAATCTGTTAAAAGATGCTAGGAACAAAACAGGAATCCACTAATGCATGTGCCTTATTGCTTTATATAAGGCCATAGATGAATTATGTCTTCCCTCAGTTGAGTTTTGGTAGGCAACTTATTTTATATCTTTATTTCCCACCTAAATGCACCTAAATAATTAATGTTACAGATATAGTTCACTGTGTAGCAGAGATCCTATCAGAACTGAAATCTCACTGCCAGTCACCTGCTTCATTTATTTCTTGCTGTGAACCTAATGAGAAAACAGTCAGAGCTACCCTGAGAAACTGAGAGGAGAAATATCACTTTTCTGGAGGAAATTCAAACTGTTCTGAATGTGGGAGCCAGTAAGAGCAGCTGAACTATCAAGAAACATCATTGTGAAATAAATAATCATCTCATTCTCAGTGTGATGGACTTAGAGTCTGATTGTCAGAGCCTCAGGAAGATAAAAAGGAAATTGGGCATAACCTTACCCAAAGCCTCGTGAAGTGAATTAAAGTTTATCTAATGGCTTCCATGGAAACTGCATCACAAAACTTGTATTCCCACCTTCCCTTGTGGGCAAAATTCTCTCATAATGTCAAAATAAACTACACCCTCAAGGTTTTTTACTAACTCCTAAATGTGCAGCAGAATTGGTATCCAAGGAATAAGCAGTGTCACAGGTGATCATTTTGAGACCAATATGTGGTATCAAAGATCATGTTTATGTAGGAAGATGGAAGTTAAGGTGTATTTGAAGGATAAGAATGAGGGAGCAGTTCTCATTGCTCAGTGGATACTTTCCCCCCTGGTACTGAATTTTTTTGGGTCTATGAAGCCAGCTGAAGCCATTGGTACAGCTCAGTATTGGTTTAACAAGGAAGGCACTAGAGAATCTAGAGAAACTGATGGCATCATGAGAAGCCAGGGCAGCTACTGTAGCAGAACTGGTTTCAGAGATTCTGAGAGAAAGCACTTCTCATTTCCTAACAGTGCCATTGTCTCAAAGTCAGCAGTACTAAGCTCGAGCTTCCTCAAAGGCCATCATGCTGAACAATGTAAAAACAAAAAATACTTCTACAATGCAGAAGAACATTAGCAATAAGATCTAGGATTTGTCTGATCAGATAGCATATAGAAGTTCAGTGATTCTATTATTATTTTTAATGTTAGATTTGATTGTATTTTCCAGAAAAGTGTATTACAGCAAAAGAAGCAGTGACTGGCTATTCAATTGCAGAGGGGCAGGAGTATGCCTGAACATGAGAATCCTCATGAAGACATTCATTCTGAAACTACTCCCAGGCAGAGCAAGCAAGGTATCTACTATAAAAAAATATTATGCTCTGCTGTTGCAAGCCTGTGGGTGATCACTCCTTCCTTACCTGCACTTTCATCTCAGCTAACACAAAACTTTACCTTTTTCCTGTAATGCCCTAATCTTATGACTCTGTAACAGGCATTGAGCCAGGCTGACTTCTTGCAACCAAGCTTGACGATGCTAGTTTGTTTCCAAACTCACTTCCACTTACTTTAGAGTGGATGCAGATGCAGGTGCATTCTATTCTTGCTGTGTAAGTGACCACCTCTTAGATTTGGCACCATGGGCCCCTGAACTCTTACCAAGATTCCTCTTTTCTACAGGACCACCATGCAATCAACACATCTTTACAGAGACCAGAGGTTGTGTTGTATAGATAAGGATTTAACTGCAGACTTTCTAGGGACAATTTATCTCTCTTGCCCTTAACAGGCTTAGGAGATAGGAAATTGCACAAAGGTTGGGGAAGAAATAGAAAATCTGACCTTAATTATTTTAAGGCCATTTATCATCTCTTCTCTATGTACTTTTTTTGCCCCTCATGGGCTGTAGTTTCTGACACATCATCTTAGATGATGTGATACTGAGTGGCACTTGACCAGGGAGGGATAAGGATTTTTACACCTGTGTCACACGGGAGCAAAGGAAACAACATTTTTATTTCACTTTCACATGCTGTGGGATGTCAGGTTGTGCTTCATTTTGGGACATTGAGTGAGAGAATTGAGTGCAAAGGTAATGGTGCCTCAGTGGGACACGTGCCTCAGTAAAGGATGAATAAGAACTGACTAGAGACACCAGGGTGTGTGTCAAAAAGAGCCTAAGTTACAGCTGTGCATGTGCAGAGATGAGAAAGGGAATGAGAAGTTTTCTCTGTTCCCAGATGCATTTTGTGCAGACTGTCCTAGGATTCGTCTCCAACCACTGTCAATGAAATCCCACCTGCAAGAGAACGAAGAAAGCATGGGGGACCCAGAAGGTAAACACAGCAGTGCCTCCACCTGCATATGTGTCCAAAACTTGCAGTCTTTTCTGTCAATGAGACTGTTTCCCCCTATACCTAGGGCCATTGAAGTTATTCAGAGGATTTCCCCCAGCAGCTTGCTTGCTTGAGCCACAGCTTTTATTAGGTCTTGCACAGTATCACAGTAATTTGTTTCAAGAAAGAAGGGGCAAGCTGAAGAAGACAGCAGTTGATACACTCATCACTGAATAAAGGGAAAGAAGTATCAAAAATGGATGTGAAGAGAGGTCCTGACTTTCCTTTGAGAACATCATTACACTAGGATATCCTGGGATGTATTCAATAAATTTCAGCACCAGGGGCTTCCACTAGCGTTGCTTTATTGAATGTTATTAATACAGCTGCCACATGTCTGCTCCTTCAGCATCTGAAGAAAATAAAGAGGTTTCTAAGAAGCAGACAGACTAAAGGCATGCCTTGGAAAACAAATTTTCTCCTCCACTCTAAAACATGAAGAAGGCAGGTAATCTCTATGTGGGTTATTCCATGCTTTTTATTATAATACATTATTGTATCATTAGTGTCTACTTTGTCTAATTTCCAAAATACTAAATATGAAAGAATGATGAGGACAGCATACCTGACCACCTTCTTGCCAGGCAGTCTCAAAGTTTTTGTCTTTTTCCTCACACTCATTTTTGTTAGGAACCAGATTGTAAAGGTATTAATGTAGTTTAACAGGCAGGGGCATGGCAGTCAGGCTTGCACAACAGTCTCTGCTCACATGTTTACACTCTGGACACTCCTTTCAGCACACTTGTTTTGCTAACCTTAATTAATTACTGTGACAATGAAAGTCACAGCCCCAGACAGATGGTTTGGAAGAGTTCATAATAAGTTACAATCTCCAAGTGGTCATGAGGAAATTTTCAATTTTTTCTGGCAGTTTTCACCCAACAATATGAATTTGCATTTCAAATTTTCCTTAGGTATTATGGTGCTTAAAGCAGGAAGACCTCATGGTCCTTCCCTTCTTGCAAATGGCAGCGCAGGTTTTCAGTCCAGAGCTGCTGCTGAGTATTTCTGTGCTCCTGCAATCCTACTCAGAGAAGGTCCCAGGAGGGGCATACTTCTCTCCATTTCCTATTGACAGCTTTACTTCTTCAACCACATACAGTGCAGTTGTGAGCCCTTTCCCTTGCACACTTAGCAGAGGTGAGGATACAAAATGGAGAGGTAGAAATCTGAGTTTGAGTCTGGATTTGCCCATAAGTCCTTCCAGTTGTCTGTTGTGCCTTCTTGCAAGGCCACTGCCTCATTATGTGTTTATGCAGCGCTTAGTGTTCTGGAGGCCCACAGCTCCTGATGCCTCCAGAAAGCATTGTGCTAAACATATACAAAAGGAGCTTGTTAATTCAAACCCTTACAGTCATCACAGACAATGGCTGGTTTTTAACTTTTCTGTCATCTTGCTTTAGAGAGATGGGGGGGGGGGGGGGGGGGGGAAAGAGAGAAATGGATATCCAAACATTCATACTAAAAATTATTTCTTAAAGTAAAATAGCTCATTTCACAGTTTCAACATATCCCAGTATATCAGAGGTTGGAGGGGACCTCAAGAGATTATCAGGTCCAACCCCCCTGCCACAGCAGGATCATTTAGGGTAGTCCACACAGGAATGCATCCAGGTGGGTTTGGAAAGGCTCCAGAGAAGGAGACTCCACAAGCCCCCTGGGCAGTCTGTTCCAGTGCTCTGTCACCCTCACTGGAAAGAAGTTTCTCCTCATGTGGAGGTGAAATCTTCTATGTTCTAGTTTGAACCCATTGTTCCTTGTCTTATCACTGTGAACCACCCAAAAGAGCCTGGCCCCCTCCCCTTGACACCCACCCCTCAGATATGTATAGACATTGATCAGATCCCCCCTCACTCATCTCTTCTCCAGACTAATCAGCCCCAGGGCTCTCAGTCTCTATTCATAGGGGAGATGCTCAAGTCCCCTAATCATCCTCATGTCTCATCCGCATTTATCCTGCGTGGGATAAAGCCATACAGAAAGCAATAGCCATCTACCTTGGGAAGTGTTTTGTGTTTTTGACAGCCTTAGCCCACAGCCTTAGATTAGATAAAGGCCTCAGTATTGCATTACAGCAGAATTACCTACATTAAAGCAGTTGCTTGGTGCAATTGTGTTGACACGACCAGCTTCTCGTGTGAATGTATTCTGGTCTTTCTAATCTCTTTAGCATCAGCAGAAGGACATTTTATTTGCAATTGATTTTTAAATCTAGGAGTAATTGAAGTTTAAGAGCAGTTACCTTCTTGCAACAGGAACAGGTTGATACTGTTTAAATCCTAATTATGCACTGATTAAAAGTGATGGCATTGCCAAAGTCAGCAAAGGTAACCAATTTTTTTTTTTTCATTCTTAAAGGCTCAGCGTAGGGGGAATTAATTGTACTTCCAGGAAAAGAGATCAACAGAAAGAGGAAACAATTAAGAGTCCATTGTTCAGCCATAAATTTCCTAGTATTTTTCGGAAGGCAGATGTAATTTTGAGAGCAGATCTTGTTAGCAACAAGTTTGGGGAACTGGTGATGCAAGCTTTAGCTACCATCAGTCTCACTAAGTTTTGCTTAAACAAGTAGGGCAGGAATAGGTTGATTTTCATTTCATCCAGTCTTGCAGTGATCTGGTGTTTGCTTTGTTTTCCAATTTAATAATGAAATGACAGGCTGCAAATTGTTCTCGTGTAATGAGTAAACAGAACCAGTCACACTTTTCCTCTGAGCAGGAGTCATTTCATAAACACTATGAAAAATAAGAATTGCACAAGAAGGAAACCAGAGCAGCAAAATGCACTCTTACAGTAGTGACAGGGAGAAACCTGGAGTAAGCAAGTCAGAGCTGGGAGTTCTGGATCTGAGCTTTTGTGACTGTCACAGGCAATGTCTGAGTCAGGTCTGAAAGATCCCAGAGTTTGTGAAACACTTAGTCCAGACCTCTGTCTGTACAGTATTAGTGGTATTGGTTTTATTTACACAGGGCTTGTTTCTGTACAGTGGGCTCTGCTGTTACACCTGATTTCTCATTGATGAAATATCAGGGTTCCTAATGAAGGGTACAGGCACTATGTGTGAGCATCCTGGTGGAAGTTGAAAGTTTTTTCTATCCGGGTTGTAAGGTCTTCTTTCCTCTCTCTTTATTTGCAGAAAACAGTGGTTTCCTTAATTCCTACCAGCCTGTTATTAGCAGGAGAAATTTCAGTCATGGACAGCAGAAATGGCAAACAAGTTGCCACCGTGCTTTTATGATTATGTGAATCATCTGGTGCAATACACACAGAACAGCTACAACAAGCAGGTACAGAGACTTTAGCGAATAGGGAATGTCTCCAGAGACACAGAGGATCATGATAGAGAAAACTGGCACTTTTTCCAGAGTGTCTGGAAGCAAGGAAAAACAATTTTCTTTCTGTAGCAGTAGAGGAGCCTGAAGTGGCATGCGTAGCCTTTGGTTGCTTGGACTTTCTCAGTGGTTTGTTTTTTTTGTTTGTTTGTTGGTTTTGTTTGTTTGTTGGTTTTGTTTGTTTGTTGGCTGGTTGGTTGGTTGGTATTTTGTTTGTTTGGGGGTTTTTGCATGCATTGTTCAGACACAATGGCAGATAAATACCACAGCAGCCCACCCAAGACTTTGTTCTTTTGAATTCCAGTAAGCTGGCTATCAGTTCTGAGCAGACTAACTCCTAGTCTGTAAACCATGAAATATAAGTGGTGATGCGCTTATGCTTCGAAGGAGTATTCTTTCAAGTGTACCTACAGTTTCAACCAGTTTTAGTTTGGAGAAGGGGTTGGAAAGGGCTGAGATTTGTCTTCTTGTCACAAAAAATCATGAATTAAATAATTTTCGCCCTTTGGACTCAGCTTCTTTTGATGTCATAGCTTGCAGTGTCATGTCTCAGGCACATAGGGACATGGTGCCATCGTCAGAAAGAGTGGACAGGCATTGGAATGAGCTGCCCAGGGGGGTGGTTGAGTCACCAACCCTGGATGTGTTTAAAAGTGGTTTGGATGTGGTGCTTAAGGATATGGTTTAGGGGTGAACTTTGTAGAGTAGGGTTGTATCACAGTGTCACAGTATATCAGAGGTTGGAAGGGACCTCAAGAGATCATCAGGTCCAACCCCCCTGCCAGAGCAGGGTCATTTAGGGTAGTCCACACAGGAATGCATCCAGGTGGGTTTGGAAAGTCTCCAGAGAAGGAGACTCCACAAGCCCCCTGGGCAGCCTGTTCCAGGGCTCTGTCACCCTCACTGGAAAGAAGTTTCTCCTCATGTTGAGGTGAAATCTTCTATGTTCAAGTTTGAACCCATTGTTCCTTGTCTTATCACTGTGAACCACCCAAAAAAGCCTGGCCCCCTCCTCCTGACACCAACCTCTCAGATATTGATAGACATTGATCAGATTCATTCTCAGTCTTCTCTTCTCAAGACTAAATAGCCCCAGGGCTCTCAGTCTCTCTTCACAGGAGAGATGCTCAAGTCCCCTAATCATCCTCGTGGCTCTCCCTTGGATTCTCTCCAGCAGGTCTCTGTCTCTCTTGAACTGGGGAGCCCAAAACTGGACACAGTATTGCAGGTGTGGTCTCCCCAGGGCAGAGTAGAGAGGTAGAAGAACTTCCCTAGACCTGCTGGACACACTGGTTGTCTGTTGGACTTGGTGATCCTCAAGGTCTTTTCCAACCTGCATGTTTCTGTGGTTCTGTGATCATGATCAATATTGTCACTGTGAAGAAGAGATTGTGCAACATTCCCCACATGCCAAATAAATGCTTACTGAAGGCACCATTTGGTCTTTAATTTTCTTTTCTATGAATGAACAGAATCTGCTAGAAGAAAGGAGCACTGGCTCGACTCACTGTTGTTTCAGACAAGTGCTTCACATCACTGCTGGGTTGCTAATGCTGGTCACCCAGGATGCAGAAAGCTGCAGTTTTTGTCAGACTTTTTCAGTCTCCCAGTATCTCAGTGACAGTGGTGCAGAGAACAGTGCCACCACTGGGTTAGGCTTCAGTATGCTGACAATTAGTGCTAAATCATATCAGTATTGCCCAGAACTTTGGGAAGGGCACACACAGTTCATTCTTTTAAGACATTGAGATGTACGAGGATTTTCCACTCTAGAAGAAATCATCACCAGGTGGCCACTCAGGTAAAGGAATTCTGTAGTCTTCATATCACTTCACCAACTGATAGATATAGCTCTCTCCTTTCTCTTTTTTGTGATTGTAGAGAAAGACATCAGTTGATGCCAATTGTGAAGCTTATGTCAGTTTTGAGCCTGGCTCCTTATGAAATCAAGGCTCACACATCACTCTGCATGTTATCTAATGACTTTTGAACCCTTTTAGCCAGTGTCACCCCAGCACAACAAAGGAGCTACATTCCCGAAATAACTTAATTTGTACACATTTTTGGCAGTTCAGTCATAAACAGCTGACCAAAGGTCAGCAACACCCTTTTTTCTTTTTTATTCTGCTGTAAGGACAAAGCTCAGACAAACAGCAGGAGAATTTCACAGTTCACAAGGAGACAGTAGAAACTTTTTTATCTGCTTGTAATCCATTCACTGATAGATGCATATCCATAACAAGAGGCACACAGAAACCAGTGTTATTTTTATCTAACCAATTAGTCAATGAATTGTCAATGAGTAAAATCAAACACCAGGGTTTGAGTCAAGGGAAGAATCCTTGATTATGGATCAGGGAAAGGCTCAACCCATAGTTGAAAAGCAGTCTTCAAAAAGTGTGTGAACACATAATAATTCCACTGAAATAAAAACTGTCCCAAAACCTGAACAATTGAACAGTACTTACAGCTACAAATAGTCCTTCATAAACCCTCTGTCATTTTGGGGTAATTATTTAGAAGTCAGTGGATTTTCTCCAGACATCTACTGGTGGCAGTGAAATGACACCATCTGTAATTCTGAATTCTAGTCATGAATTTGGATAGCAATTTCTTTCTCCTTAGTGATTTTCTTTTGTGGTTGAAACATAAACCACTTCAATGGCTCTACTCAATATTTGTTTACTATCTCTAGTAGAACAACATTCCCCAAACCTTTCCTGAACCATAATGATCACCTAGGGAGCTTCGAACGCTGTCCATCTTGGGCATTGGTTCAGGATAATATATACACACCAAAAAAAAAAAAATTGATTTTGCCATAATTCTATTCATATGCATTGGTTTCTCACTAACATGATTTATAGAACCTTTCAGGCTCAATTGCTGCATTTGAGAAGGTGTAGAAAAAAGAGCAGGTCTAACACAGGGTGGCGTGTAAGCCTAAATTTCTTTAGGGAATGCTGTTCCAGAGCCCACTGAAATAAGTAGGCTCTTCCCCCCCACCCCCCTCACAAGCCTTTAATAGGATTCATATCAGGCTCAGAGGACATTTACAGAGCATAGAATACTGAATTAGAATCATGGAAGTGTTAATGTGTAATAGATGCATAGTAATAGCATGGCAGTTAGAAATCAGCACTGTGGTTTGTCTTATGAAAAAAAAAAAAAAAAAAAAAGAGAAATCTATTACTCCTGGAATTTAATGAAGAGTGAACACAAAAAATCACCCCAGAGCTAATGTTTTCCTTTGTTTGGAGAATTAAGGATTCTAAGACTAATCAGAACCTTTTGTATACTCTTTTTTTTTTTTTTCCCATGTTTTAAATGGATCAAAAGTTTGAAAATGTACCTCTGAGATTATTATGTTTGCATGGGTACTTTACTATCTGACCTTTGCTTTCTAAGCAACTTCTGTATGGAAAAAAAAGACAATTTCCCATAAAGAACTCGCAGGCAGAGCTGTGTGTTCAAAATGTACTTTCTATTTATTTCACCTCAGAAGTTGGTCTGACCAACTTCCTTTTCAAGACAGAGGATAACTGAAAACATATGCTTGGTTATTCAGTATTTTTTAAAACTTCTTGGATTTCAGTAATAAGGACATAAGCTTGACTCAACCTAACCTAAAGATGGGTAAAGACTTTTGATACAGCTGTGAAACTATCCGCAGCGTCAGAGCTGAGAGAACACAACAACAGAGCTGTTTCCCACACCTGTTTCTGCTTCAACTTTTATTCCTGACTTGTACTTATAATACTATGAAGCAGCCAACCAGCATTGCTAAATCTGTCAAAGAAAATTATCTGAGGCTGTGATACAGCCTGATATTACTTTGTGATGAAGCAGGTTCTTTTTGCAATCAGGCACAGGCACTGACCTGATATCCAGCAGAGGGATCACCATGGTGACCCTTTGCAATCTTCCTCCTTATTCAATAGCTTTTGTTTCTCTTTGGGGAATCTGCTTCTTGTTAAAATGTTTGATAAGCAAATGTAGCCTCCTTGAATATTGCTGCTCACTCACTATGCGTTTGGAGAACCCTTGTGAGCTTCCAAAGACATTCCTGAATTGATGGTGGTCTCCCATGATTTCCAGGAAAATCCCCTCAACTGTAAGAAGCCTGATACCTTGAACTTACAAGGACAGTATTGAAATATGAATACACAGTGCCAAGCTGGTTTGAAATCAAAGCAAACCCAGCATTTTCTTTTGACTTAACACCAAAGAGCGCTCTACCGAGCCTGTTCATATCCTTTGTGTTATCCAAGTTCATATGAGATGAAGTGATAAACACAAACTGTTATTCTACATTCTTAGAATTGCAGAGTAGTGGATCTTTTATACAGCTGAACACAAAGGCAGGGTTTTGATTTAATATTTTACTGCAAATCTCTATCTCTTCCTGCCAATTTTCCCTATCACTGTACAAATCAGCTGAGCAGACTGTATTAACCATTCCTTTTTCTCTTTTCAATTGCTTGGGAATGCCACTATCATTTGTCTCCTTTCAACCCTATCTTCCTCTTTCTTTCACTAAAACATAGTGCAGAGATCCAGTCAAAACGATGTTCAGGAATTGCTCTGCCTTGGACTATGTTTCCACTACAGGTGAATTTCAACCCAAGGCCTTCAGCTGGTTTGGGTTTAAATTCATCATCCCAAATCAATTTCCTGCTCCCTACAACCACCTGCACAGAATTAAAACCAGTATAAAAAGTCTTCCCAGGAAACCTGGTTTGGTGGTGGTTGGGTGAGTGTGGTTTTTTGTTATCATCATTTAGCAATACCTGCTGGATCATTTTCTATGGATGGGCAGTCTGAGTAAGAATCATCTCTGATTTGGCAAGCAAAGGTAAGTGCTATGGAAAAGCTCCATAATCACCTGTTAAATTGATTGTTTAATGGAAACTATTTTCTTAAAGCTGTCAAACATTTAAATAGTCTTCAAATATTCTTGAAAATATCTAATTCTGTCTTTTGAATGCCAATTATACCAGTGTTACAACTGTAGATGCATAGAAGAGGAGGCTCAGGGGTGACCTCATTGCTGTCTACAACTACCTGAAGGGAGGTTGTAGCCAGGTGGGGGTTGGTCTCTTCTCCCAGGCAACCAGCAGCAGAATGAGGGGACGCAGTCTCAAGTTGTGCCAGGGGAGGTCTAGGCTGGATGTTAGGAGGAAGTTCTTCCCAGAGAGAGTGATTGCCCACTGGAATGGGCTGCCCAGGAAGGTGGTGGAGTTGCTGTCCCTGGAGATGTTCAAGAGAAGCCTGGATGAGGCACTTGGTGCCATGGTCTGGTTAATTGGATATGGCTGGGTGATAGGTTGGATTGGATGATCTTGGAGGTCTCTTCCAACTTGGTTGATTCTATGATTCTATTCTATGAGCCTAAAGAATCGTGTATGCACTTCCTTCAGTAGCTGCAGAGACTAACTGGCTTGTGACTAGCTGCCTGAAGCCATGTGCTTAAAGACTGTACCAGCTAGTATGTGCTGTTTAGTGCAAACAAGAAAATCAGTGTCTTGGGGATAATCTCAATATTTCCTAGAACAAAGCCTAGATCTTAAAATTTTGCTGTTTTTTTTTTTTTTTGAATGTTGTTATTTGTACTCAGAGTCATCCAATTTCAGACTTTCTTTCTGAAGTCAACACAAATCTTTCCATAGCTTTTGGTTTCCATATATTCCTGACTATTGGCATAAACTCAAAGAAGAAACCACAGGACAGTGTGTTTTCTGTATGTTACATAGCAGAACAGAGCTTGGGAAAGGAAGCATGAGTAGCTACTTACTTGCCATATTTAACAGAAAGTAAAGTGAAGAATTCCAGCCCTATAATCTTATAATTAAAACCTTGGCAAGTTATTAGATACTTTTAAAAAATTATTTTCCTTTCCCATCATTTTAGCAATGCAAAAAGCAGAACGTTTCACTGATAAAAATGGCCTGATAGTACAAATCTCAAGGGATATGTTATTTTTAGACCAGTTTTTATTACTAAATCTATAAAGAAGAAAATAAAATATTTTGATACATGAGCCGTCAGATTAATAAAGGAATCTAAACATCATTTTGTTTCAAACCATTTAGAAAGAATGGATAAACTTAAGAATAACAGTGCTGCTGGGCTTCAACCTCAGCTTCTGGTACTACCTTTTGGAATGGAGGTTCAATTGAAATCAACAGGCAGAGATTCCTTTAATGTTTATGTCTTTGTGTGACACAAAGAAAGTCAAAGTAATGAGTATATAAATAAAATTACTCTTTAGACAAGGTCCATCACCAAATAAACCTGGGCCACCTTGTTACTGCTGTTCTATGCCTGAGTAAAGGACACTAGCATGCTAATGATGTTACAAGTATATTAAATACCAGTCAACTTTTCTTCCAGCTCTTACTCTTCGAAGAGACAGGTCAAAAGCAGAAAGAGGTAGAGGGCAATTAATTACAGAAACATGAAGAAATTTGACTATGGCCAGGGAACAGGTCAGCTGCCAAGTGGGTTATAAGTTTCAATCTCCTGACCTTGTTTCCTATTCCCTCTTCTCCCTGTTTCATGATTTCATGTAGTGTTTAGTTGCTGATACAGTTATCTGAAAAAGTCTGGCAGTCCCTGTTATTCCTAGAACATCAACATCCTGCTGTGTCCAAGATTGTATATCCCTTACTGCAGGCTGTGAGGCCTCTCTGTTGTTTGGATGCAAGGGGAGATAACCATGAATGTTGTTTCTAGTTTAAATCACTCTCAGATCTGGTAGATCTTCAAAGAATTCTCCTCACAGCTCTAGAGCACAGGCTCATCTATCTAAAACCTCTTCATGAAACTTCAGGCTTTTCTTGGCTTGCTTTGATCACACTGTAAGCTGCTGGTGGAGAAGTTGGGAACTTGAGGATGAGGTTGAATTTTATTGCTCAGCCTGATGTGAAAAGACTCTGTTAAGGTCTTTTATATACTTAGAAATTACAAGATAAACCCTGCAGTACAACAGGAACAAGGGAAATGTGAGTGGATCATCAGTTTCTAGACCAAGATTCTGTGCAGCACTTTCAACTTTGTGGTTGCTACTCGAAGCAAAGTGGCAATAAGTCCCAGGGGTGGCATCAAGGGAACACATAAACAAACCAAATGTTCTTATTTCAAAGAGACATTCCAACCAAATTAAGCATTTGTAGCAGGGTCAGATGAAAACATAGAAAGTGTTCCATTTAGAAAGAAACTGAATTTCTGTTCTTATTTTTCATCTGTCATTGAGGTGATCACATGAAATATTTAAAACTTGTGAGAAAGCCAGGATATGTGAACCCATGGTGCCTCAGTTTGTAGCCATTCTTATGTTTTTGACTCAGCTGTGAAGTGCTGAAAGTTGTTCTTTTTTTGGTGAAGATTCTGGGTCCTTCCATCCCTGAAGAGGTTTTCAGGCTGAGGAAAATCCATACTTTCAGTCAGACCAGTAAAGGACATTCCATGGTAGTGATTCCTGTCCTCAACTAGCTAACCTATGGACATGCAGTATGCAATTTTGTTTTGGCAAATGCAGCTGGCTGTAAGAAAGCACTTTAGGAACTGGAGATGGGTAAAGGTGCTATTCTCTGTCCCACAAAATAGGAGCAGCAGAGGGCTTGCTGTTTCTCAAAGTGACTTTGAAGAAACGATTTAGTGTTGAACAGCCCAGGCTGGGAGGGAAAAATGATGAACACAAATTGCTAAAGATAACAACCCCAAGTGTTGTTTCTGCAGAACTTCTATACAATTCTGAAGTGCAGGGTTTTCCTTTCTTTTCCTTGGGAAATAGCTAAGTAACAGAATTGCAACTGACAATTTGACCTTTCCCCCCAAGTAAGCAAATTTACATCGTTTGTTTTGGTAGGTTTGGGTTTTTTTGTTGGTAAGTGGGTTTTGCTTTGTTTTGTATTTGTGTGTTTAAAATTTGCATTTATATATGAACTTGGAGGACTCCTGGTGTGACTGCATGCTATTCCCCATCATCAAGAGACAGTTCACTTGTTAAAGCAGGTAAATTTGCTCTATCTTGCAAAGGTTATCAGTCAGGTTATCCAAACTATCTTCAGTCACAAATCTGTGACTTGTTCTCTATGAAAACTTGTATTACTTGGTCCCACTGACTGTGAATTTCCTGGCTACTTGGTGAAAAGATCTAATCCTGTTTTCTAGTGCTG
This sequence comes from Indicator indicator, assembly GCF_027791375.1. Classification (NCBI taxonomy): domain Eukaryota; kingdom Metazoa; phylum Chordata; class Aves; order Piciformes; family Indicatoridae; genus Indicator; species Indicator indicator. The sequence goes on from NC_072016.1 coordinate 7,485,546, forward strand.
AGGTGAGTATCAATTGTTATTTATCAACACTATTTGTGAAACCAGCTAACTCTTGAGTTGCTAGTAAACCTAGTGCTATCTTGGTGGGAACACATGCAAAGAGATCAGGGATTAATTTTGCAGGAATGCCTTTGTACTATTTTAAGTTTCTGCTCCACATGGGGTATTTTGAGCTGGTTGACCTAGCTGAATCCTGAAGACCTTTTACACAGCTAAAGAGTCACAGTGGAGCCAGTCAGTTGACACAAAGGGTCAAGAGATGTGGTTAGAGCTGGAATTGGTTAGGAATGTCTTGATGTGCTGGAGTTTTTCTAGGAAAATGTGGGGTGGCTTTTTTCCCCAACTTGACCTTAGATGGACTTTCTCACTAAAACTCAAGAGATGTGTCACAGAAAGCAAATGACCTCAGAATTAGAGTATTTACTTGAGAAAAGGCATTGCAAATCCATGATTCAGATCAAGAATACAAGCTTGTGCTCTTAACATCCTGTAAAAGTATTGCTCTTACAGCTAACTTATCAATATTAGGGATTTTCTGGGTTTTTTTTTCATTAAAATGTGCCATTTATAAATTGTAATAAATAATGAAATTAAGAAGGCTTTCCTCCAGGTGGTAATTTTAATATTCAGCCTTCACATTATTCTTCTTACTGTGTCCAGTTCTGGGCTCCTCAATTCAAGAGAGATGTTGAGGTACTGGAATGTGTCCAGAGAAGGGCGACAAAGCTGGGGAGGTGCCTGGAACACAAACCCTGTGAGGAGAGGCTGAGGGAGCTGGGGGTGTTTAGTCTGGAGAAGAGGAGGCTCAGGGGTGACCTCATTGCTGTCTACAACTACCTGAAGGGAGGTTGTAGCCAGGTGGGGGTTGGTCTCTTCTCCCAGGCAACCAGCACCAGAACGAGGGGACACAGTCTCATGCTGTGCCAGAGGAGGTATAGACTGGAGATTAGGAGGAAGTTCTTCCCAGAGAGAGTGATTGCCCATTGGAATGGGCTGCCCAGGAAGGTGGTGGAGTTGCTGTCCCTGGAGTTGTTGAAAAGCCTGGATGAGGCACTTAGTGCCATGGTCTGGTTGATTGGATAGGCTGGGTGATAGGTTGGACTGGATGATCTTGGAGGTCTCTTCCAACCTGGTTGATTCTATGATTCTGCTGACCTACTCTACCTTGTCCAAAATAATTTCTAATTATCTTGATTTCAATTTAGTGCAGACTTGGGTAAGAGCTAAAAACCCAACTGTTTACTGCAAAAGTTATCCACAGCTCATTACCCGGAAGGGTTTCAGTGTCATAAGCTCTAGTAGTACATGACATTTCAACAGAAAATATCAAGGGCAAGAAGGAAACACTCATGGAGTCAGAGAATGTCTTGCTTTCATAGTTTGTCATCTATTATGAGATAGATTGTTATGATTCCAGACATCTCAATGACAATATTCAGTGGTAAGAAGTCACCTGAAGGATGAGTAAGGAATATTAAATAAGCCAAGCAGAGAACAAAGCCTGGGATCCAATTCACCTCAAATCTTGAGTTTAGAAAGTAAGTTGCAACTGTTTGTCTTGCCCCTGATTATGAAATGAGGATGGAAATAGGTGGGTACCTCCAAATGATCATTTAAATTTTTACTAGCTTGAGATAAAATGTAATGCTACCTAGAAATTTCCCTTTCTCTCCATGACTGCAGCAGTACAGACCTTTCAGAAAGGAGCTTCTATTGTTATGTGTGGCTGTGATATTTAATGGTGTGGTTTTACAATTCACTTTAAATATTCTGAGGAGCAGGAGGTCACAAGGCCCTTTTTACCAGGAAGCAACTGCAACTTCTACGGCTGTTGGAGTTTCTGGTAAGGAGAAATATAAATCATCCACTTACATTACTGCTGAATGCTACTAGTCAGACTACTTACCCCTGATCTCTGTCTGGAGTTTAATTTTTGTCTTGACCAGCTCATCTGGGAGATTTGTAGTGCAGAGTGGATCTAAGGACATGATAAATCCGTTACCCTCAGTAACTGCAGGTGAGGTTTCTTGACTCCAATGAATCCTTTTCAGAGCTAATGTCTTCAACTTTTGCAGAAGCTGTTTATCTGTACAGTTGCATTGTGCTGAAGGTAACTTTGGAATTATGCTCTTTCCTTTGTCTTGAGGTAAAATACAAACAAGGGAATTATCTTTCCTTTTTATGTAACACAGCCACAGAAAGTGCATCCTGTCGTGTGGTGATAACTCAGGCTCCAAGATCTCAGGAGACCTCATTCTGTTTGAACACCTTCCATTGAGCTTCAAAAGTCAGAAGGGAAACATTCTTCTCTGCCTCCAAAGGTCCATAGCCCCAGCAGTAAGAATGTGTTTCTATTGCAGAGATAGAGCAGAATCTCTTGATTCAAAGCACTGCTTTTGTACTTGAAGCTTAGCTCTGTCCAGGATGCCCTTATAAAGTGATGATGGGATGGAAAGAGGGAGAAGTAGAAGCTGGGAAGTAAGACTTGCACAGCTGAAAATCTGAAATCGAAGGTTTCCTAATAACTTTTCAAATTGGCAATGCAAGCCTTAAAGTATATTGGATTCCCATTATCCCTGTGTACATAGAGCAAAACTGGTGTGATTGTCTAATTGGCAGTTTAATGCAGTCTGCCTTTTTTAGCTGCAATCCTAGAAATCCTATGATTATACAACATTTTTTTCATTAAAAAAAAAAAACACCAAGTTCCCAGCCCTTTTGTCTGCAGTGATAAGCTGAAAGATCCCTCAGAATTCAGAAAACAGATGCTCTGAATTTTGTAATGGTAGGGATAACTAGAGTAAAGAAACAAGTCTCTGTAGTGAGAACTTCAATCAGAATGGTCAAGATAAAGAAAAATCAATGAGTTGGTTTTCCAGGTAAAGAACAATAAGATGGTGAGATTAAGTTACTAGCTGGAATTCTGAAGGAAATATTGTGCCAGTGTAGTGAGACAAGATTCTCCTTGAAGATGTCAAGTTTCTTACCTGCAGAGTTTCCTTGTATCACATGTTGAGAGCAGGTATTTAGGAGACACAGCCCCAGCACCCTACTGCTCTAGAAGTCATTTTTCTGACTCAGGGCTGTCTGGAGACACTTGACCTGCTTTTGTAGGTTCTCTTGCAGTGATGTGGCTCATCTTGGAGGGAAGAGGTGACTAGATTTTCACTTCTGAAAAGTTTCTTTTCAATGGGAGAATTACAATGGGGAGTGTTCAAGAGTACTGGAGGAGCATCAGGCTGTCCAAGCATTCTTCACACTAATGACTAAAATTTGTTTTCATCGGATACAGATTTTTCACATCCTGCTTCAATTGTTACAGCCAGGTTTTCTCTGCTGCTTTGCCTGCCTCTCATGATCTCCTGTCCATCTTTTTGAGTGATTTACTGTTTTCTTAGCTCTGTTTCTTAGCTTTTCACTTCTGGGCTGTAAAGTAAATAAATCCTCATCAGGAACTTATTTTCTGTTTCTTGAACCCATCCCACAAAAATCTTACTTGAAACTTAAAACATTTTTTTTCCAGGTTATGATTTTTATTCTTTATATTTTCTGTGACATGCATAAATAATTTCTTACTCCCTGGATTTACCAGTAACTCTGAGTGGGAAGAGCAATCATCTAGTTGGTTGGGTTTTGTTTTGGGTTTTTTTGTTTTCTTTTTTTTTTAAAGATGAGGGTGTGTTGGTTATAATGAAATTGAGAAATCTGTGCTCTTTTTCTCTCAAGTATTTTCTGATTATTCTCTTTTTTTTCCTGGAACAAAAGGCTACATTTCAGCACAAAAGGAATTTCAATAAAACTTTTCACCTGCTCCAAGCAATTTTTCTCTTTGTTATTACTTTTTAATACTTACCCTTTAGCATGCCTCCTTTTGTACTTTGACATTTAGCTTTAATCTGTGTGTAGCCATACACAACACTTCTGTGTTTAGATTGGAGTCTGCCCTGGTACCCTTGAACTATCTTTCAGAGGTGAAGTATACCAGAGGAACATGGCAATATCATTTAAGAACAGATGGTAAAAAAAAAAAAAATGCTAAACAATCACAAGTATTTTAACTTTCCACCTCAAATATGAAGCTATAATCCAAAATACCCTGAATATGAACCTGAAAGATTTAAACTAGAAAGAAATTCAATTGATACACATTTTCACTGTAATTAGGCAGGAAGAGATCTACATAGTACGCTCTAAATGTCAAGAGTCCATTTGGCTTTTTATTCCCAGGAGGAAAGTGTTCTTTGAATGTCGTTCCGATGAGTTAACTTCCATCATGATCCTCTCTATCAGGCAAAAGCAGAGAAGGACTAGAATGAATCTCAGGAGCATACCTAGTGCAGATCCCCTAGTTGTTAGACATGGTCAGCTGAGTCTGTGGCACTACTGCTTCATGCTAATCCAGTTTGTTCTGAAAGATTCCAAGGTGGGAGTTTCACCATAGACTTTGTAAAGAAGTAACTCCTTTCTTCTAAGTGACCAAGTACTTGGAGATGGTTCTTTAAGCTTCCTTGCAATCTTTTTTCATCCAGCTACCCTGCATGAGTATGGGTGGTTCAGGTATCTGTTCTAAGTGCTCCTTTGTAGCCTTGGTTGAAGATTTTATCTTAAACTAGTCTTGTACGAGATTTTTGGTTTTTTGTTGCTGTTAACAGGTACAAACTACATTTCAGAACCTGCCACAGGTCTGGGTTTTGTTTTTGTTTTTTTTTTTTTTCCCCAATAAATGCATCAAGTTTTTAGATCCATATCTACTTAATCCTAGAGTATTTATCCTTGTTCCATTTAATTTTATCAGGTACATAGACCATAAGGCCAGAAGGACAGTGATAACCATTTAGCATAATTCTTGCTGTCAGTGGATCTTTCAGTGGGAAAATTATTCTTCCCTTATATAATTTACTGTTATCAAGTCCAGTAAAATCTGGTTAAACTTTATTTTTGCAAGTGGGGGGAAAAAAAGAATCAGAGGACCATTTAGATTGGAAAAGACCTTTAGAGTCCAAGCACTGAGCCCACCACTGAATCATGTCCTTAAGTGCCACATCTACACATCTTTCAAATAGATCCAGAGATGGTGACTCCATCACTTTCCTGGGCAGTCTGTTCCAATGCTTAATAATCCTCTCAGTGAAAAAAATCTTTTAAAATATCCATTCTAAACCTTCCCTGGTACAACTTGAGTCCATTTCCTCTTGTCCAATTGGATGCAATGGATATTAGCCTCCAGATTTGTTTTTATTTTGAACCTTTTGCCTTTGAACATATCTAGGTGAACCTGACCATGCCTTATCAAACCTTATCTTTTTCAATTGAACTGGGAAATGTGACACTGCAATACTTTTTTTGTTTCAAAACTACTTAGGTGGTGTGTGCTCTCAGCTGGAAACACACAAGCAGTTCCAATAACTACTGTAGGATTTTTTTTTTTGAGTGGTGGCATTTACATAGATTTAAAGGACTTTAGGAAGTTTACTTAGTTCTCAATTATTTTACTCATTGGGAGACTTTAATCTTCACTGTACCCATTATTCTCCTCTGTCCTGAGATTTTTGTCTGTGTTCTCCATACAAAGCCTTCACTGTGAAAGTAGTTAGTGGAATGTTAGGGATTTTGTGGAATCTGAGTCATCTTTTTTGGTACTGATCTTTGCATCAATAGGATTTTTTTGTTTTGATTAAGTTGATATTTGTTTTCTTTCACATGGTTGTCTTGTGGGCAGGGGATAAAAAAATGCTGGAGTCTGGGGGATGCTTTTTGGAGAGGAAAGCTGTGCCACCTTTCCAAACAGTTGCCAGACACTGTCTTCAGATACAGTGTCAAAGAACACTTTCCCTCAAAATCTCATATGCTTGTCCCAGGCAATGGGATATTTTATAGCAGGATGACCATCATGGTACCTAATGCATACACTTAACATAGGAGAGTGATGTATAAACTATTTTATTTTAAATCAAGGAAGCCAAGGGCTGTAGGAGAGCCTTCAGAATAACTCTGATAGACACCTCACAGACAAAGTGTAAAGAGAACTGTACAGCTGCACCAGTCTTAGAATATATATATTATATATATATGTGTGTATATATATAACATATATTAGTGGATTGGAGAAACCCAGGTAATTTTCTGAAGGGCTCTCTTCTGCAGAGATCAACTATGCACTGCCCAGGGAAAGGGAGAGAAAAGATGTGCTATGTGCTTTTGTCACATTTGATTGGGATTATTCATTTAGTCCCTTCTACTTCCCCTGCAGAGGTTCATCACCAATGCATGCACAAGAAGAGCCCAAAACGTGATCTGAGCGGAAAATGCAAAATATCTTCTAATTATAGCAGTTAAGGAGCACTCTGATTTATTGTCTATGTTCTCTCCACAGTGCTTAGAAGGACTTTGCTTTAAAATTACATTAACACAAGAACAGCCAGAGAGCTGTCTTATTCAAAATATATAATTAAGATGTTATTCAGGGTTTGATTTGGTTTTTGCTGTTGGTTTTTCTTTTTTCCTCTGTTCCTTGATCTTGAAATCCATTTGTTCCCTGAAGAATACTTCCTGCACTACAAGATGATTCTGCTGTACCATGCTGCACGACATCAGAACATATTTATTTCCCTCCAGAATGGGAAGAATTTGAAGACTTCAAGATTGAGGCTTTGCTTTGTTGTATTTTTAATGTATTTCAGAGATATCCAATGTTCCCATTCTGCACCTTAGTATCGTTATCTGATATGTCACTTGCATCCAGAGCAGAAATCTTTAGTTCAGATCCCCAGGATGGTGTCCAGGCCTTTCAGGTTTTTGGAGGGGGGTTCTTTTTGGGACAACAGTGATTGAGTGCTGGGTCATAGTAAACATCTTTCACTATATGATTTTTTTTTTTCCCCCTAGTTTAATCAGACCCAGATTCAAAAATCCTGGATAGTAATTGTTATTCTAATCAAAACTGAAGTAACTGTTCAAGCTGTGTTACACACACACACACATACCCCTCTTTCTTTAAGCCTAGATCTGAAATACACTTCTCCACTAACAGCATCATGTGGTGAATATGTCCATCTCTCCATATATCCCAAAAGATACTCATCTGCCTCTCAAGGAGTCTTTTATGCTTAGTGTGGGGAAAAAAAAAAGTCCCCTCTGTGTTGGAGATTTGTAATGCCTGTGCAGATCATGTAACTTGTGCCTGTTATCTGTGTCTGTCCTTGTCTTTCTCCAAGCCAACAGTGGGAGCTGTGTAGTCAGTGTGCTAGCACTAGATTGTTATTGCAGATGCTGGTTTCCCTTCACGTGTGCCTATCTGGGCAGATGTGTTTGGATGTCTAAATCCATGTTACTCCGCTGGTATGCTCAGACTAATATCGTTAAGTCTCTGCCTTAAGGTTGATGTAGTATTTCAAGCCTGATGTGGTAGCTCAGCCTTAACACTTTGGAAGAGTTGTGGTCCAGGACACACAGACAGAGAGTACAGGTCTATAATGTCAGGCTCAATGCATTGCTTTGTCAGCTGCATTCTCTATGCTTTTGCTTCCAGGAGGCCTCAGAGCATGTTGTCACTTCCACAACCCCTCCTTCAAAACTTATAGACCTTCCTGAAAAAGTGCTTCTGTCCGTGGCACCCCCAAGTTGATAAGCAGTGACAGCTCTCATCATATTCTTCACCTTATGTTGTTCCAGAACCTGTCCTGAGTACATGGCACCTGGAAATGTGTTCCTCCTCAGCACAGATGCCATCTTTCTGCAACAGCTGTGTTATCCTGACTGCTGTGGTGATTTATTCCCTATCGTCATTGACTCTGGGGTAGTGATAAGCAAATAGAAGTTTCATATATATGAACTAGACTTTTCAAAGTGGCATGGAAGAGATCTAGCATTTCTGATATCAAGCAAGTTTAACAGTTTTTCTTCTGAGTAAAATAATTGAAAGTTGCCCCCATGGCCCCCTGTTGAGAACCAGTGACCTCATGTATGTTCTGTGTATAAAACTCGATGTTCAGGACTCCTGCCACTTCAGGGCTGTATTGCATTGATCACTTCCATAATTCATTTTTTCCATGAATGAGGTATGACTGTTTTGCCGCTGAAGGAGTTCAATGAGTAATATCCCTGGAGCTGGTGCTTAAGGAATATTTTTACAGATCTGAACTCTTCCCAACCAATGAATAACTTATTTCCTTTGCTGTTTCTCAAGAAACTCCCTGGTAGTAAAACATTGCTTCTTCCTTTTGATATTAAATATCTCTCCAAGAGTGTAACTGTAATTAGTTTCATTGTGTTACTTGGAGAGCCTGTAGTGTATTATGTAATGTAAGGGTGATCCCTGTATAATAAATTCTAAATATCCTCTCAAAGCTCATGATGAGGCAAACTAGTTTAAAAGGAAGTTACTAAGTATGCACGGCTCAATTTTTGATAATGCTCAAAGCACAAGAATACAATGATAAAGCTCTGCTGTTTTTTGTAGAAATACTTTTTTTTTTTTTTTTTTTGCTGTTGTTGTTTGGGGAGGGAGGGGGGTGCAAAGAGGTTTGTGTTACATGTGACAGGTCTTTCCAGAAAGTTTTTTACTTATTTCAGGGAAAATGAGCTGTAAATTTTGATACAAGTGCTGATGAATTCAACCTCAAGCACAGATGCTTTTTCAGTGTGAGCAGGAGATTGATTTTGCCTACTTGCTCCACAGCTGAATAATGTCTCAGGCTTCAGAAGCGTTGTTAGGATGGCTGATAGCATTGTGGCCTGGTAGATGGTAGAATAGATTGGTCTCAGGGATGAACTTTCTGCAGGTCATGTGCACCAGGGTCTCAATCCAGTACATAGCTACAACAATTGCAGGGGACTCAACTCCATGACTGACAAAATCTCTCTGAATCTTACATCCCACTTGAGTCAAGCACTTTAAAAATAACCCTTGGATTGTCTGGTGATAACCAATCTACCTTCCCAGTGGCAATCAAAGGAATAATATCTTCCCAGTTCTTTAGACAAATGAATAGAATGAAGCTGGAAGTGGGGAGATTGGATATGAGGAAGAAACTTTTCCCCATGAGAGTGGTGAGAGCCTGGAATGGGTTGTCCAGGGAGGTGCTTGAGGCTCCATCCCTGGAGGTGTTTAAGGCCAGGCTGGATGAGGCTCTGGCCAGCCTGATCTAGTGTGAGGTGTCCCTGCCCATGGCAGGGGGGTTGGAACTAGATGATCCTTGTGGTCCCTTCCAACCCTGACTGATTCTATGATTCCATCCTTCAATATACTTATTCTCTTTTTGATAAGCATGTTTGCTGGTCACTTTGCATCTCAATATGCAAGATGTTGAGGTTTGCTACACAGGCAGGAATTCCATATTGACTTGCAAAGCTGTAGCTACAATGCTGCTATCCATAATTCAAGCTTTGTGGTATTTACCATTGTTCATAAGCTACTTATCTCCAGGGGATTGAAAGAACAAGTTTTTCTTCTGAGTCATTACATTTAATAATTGAAGATCTACATGCTAAGTAGAGTTCCTTTCCCTGGAAGCAAAAAGCAATTCCTGCAGGCAATACATAAGGCTAAATAGGCAGCATGTCTCATTCTGCTCACTCTAATGGTTCTCTGACTGTGAATTTTCTCAGATTTCACCATATGCTGAGTGGATTATGAAAAGGGCTAAAATTGTGGAGTAGAAAATGTCAAGCAACATAAGCAAGTCCATTTTAAAAAGGACTTACAAATGAAATCACTACTGAGGGGGGAAAAAACATTTCATACAAAAAATATTTTAAAATGAAACTAGAAAACCATGAGTGTCAAGGTCAGGAAAAAAATAGCTCCATTCTGTTTCTTTGAGAGGTTGGTTGAGCTGGGGGATTGTTTATTTTAATTGGTTATTAGTTATATGAAGAGGGCAGGAAGGGAACAAAGTACCTTTTAGATTTGACTACAGTTATTCATGGGCCAACCCTAAACACTAAATTAACGTGTGTAGCAGTAGGCTTAATTATTTTTTGTTTTTTTTTTTTAACTTTTTAGCTGGTTTAAAAAGCACCTTGTAAGAGTCATTATAAATAATTTTTAAAAGCTGAACCCTCCAAGAACAGAGCTGAACTGAACCTATACCTTCTTCTCTGGGCATCTAAGCCCAAATATCTTTGGAGAGAAGGAAGTCTCCTATCCTTTTTTTTTTTTTTTTCCAAGACAGTCAAATCAAACGTAAACATAAGCCCAAAACCTAGACTTGTATTGAAATCTTGCTGATGCTAAGAGGGTTTAAAGATCTAACTACCCACTAGGTAATAATTCTAAAAGGGTAGCTACTGAGTTGGAGCTGGTGGGCCAGATAAACAACAGCACAGTTGCCAGCTGAAATAACATGTGAATGTCTGTGTGCCCGTCTAGAGTGTGGAAATTATGTCCCTAAAAGCAAAAATATTTTTTCCTTCAGGGATGGGGGGGACTCATAGCTGTGCAGCTACCCAGACAATAAAGTTCCTGACCATATTCTTGAACTGGAATTGTCAAACATTTACAAACTATGTTGTATGCTCATCACAAGAATAATAAGCAGCAGTGTACATCTGCATTGAGTCCTCTGCTCTTTACGTGGTTTTAACTGTGCTATGTAAGGGTTATATTTTTGTCTTTGTTTACAAAAAATTACATATTTAGGGCTTCAGCTGCATCTTTTCCTGAGTGAAAGGCATGTTCAGACTGTCTGCTCTGCTCTTGTGTAGCAAATCAAGGTCTGGACATTTGAACAGACCTCATATTGCAGGTGGGAGGTAGAACAAAAATAGGCTGCTTTTCTCTGCTTTTCTGGAAACATTCTTTTCTGACACCTAGATATGCCCAAGTGCACAGCAGTTATCCAAACCACTCATCTTTAGAACTGTCTGACTCACAGACACAGGATCTAATTTTACTTTTAATGCTTCTCCAAGTTGAGTAAGATGCCTATGATGCTGAATTACAGTATTTAGAACAGCACTACAACTCTTGCCCCAACTTTCCATTTCACTTATCCAAGCCATTAATTGCCTCTGTGCCTGTATCTCCACACAGGAAAAGTAGAGATGGCAGTTCTTCCTCTACTCAGCAACCCCTGGTTTTGTTGAGAAAATCTGTTGTTAAAGCACAAGTCATTAGCTGATCACTAACTCTTCCCCAAGGTCAAGCTCAGGTCAGCCTGGGATACAAACTGACAGAGCTGAAGGTGTGTGACTGGTTATGCTGGGCTCTGTGAGGGCTGTCTCGGCAGTTCTCAGCTTGCCTTTCTTTGGAATATAAAAGTAGTGGATCTCTTCTCAGTCCAGCATTAGGCACTATTAGCAAAGTCAGTGCTGACCTGGGGCAGAGCTTCCCAACACAATCTGCTACTTTCTTCCCAAAGCAGGGGAAAATGAACCATTTCTCTGCAGCTCAGCTGAGCCTGAATCACTCTACTACCCTGCAAGTTATCACAGAAAGAGCTCCCCTTGTGCAGGGGAGCTGTGCCCCTGAGAAGCTTCTAGAGCCCCAAGACAAATGGGTGAGTGTTCCTCAGCTATATGCTTGTGTTTTCCCAAAGAAGAGGAGAGCTAGCAGAGGATGAAGCACAGCAACCAGATCTAGCCAGGCAGATGATGTGAGAATGAGCCACCCTTGGGGGAGTGAGATCCCTGGCACAACATGATACCTTGCAACATGTCAGTGTGCAGGAGCAGGGGATGGAGAAGCCACAACATGTGAATGAGAGAAGGATCAGAGCTTTAACTGGGAGAGGAAAACAAATGTTTTCTGAGAGAGGGAAAAAAAAAAAACAAACCAGTCCTTCACTTTGTCTGTATCTGTAGAATTCCTAAGGACATCCCTGGCTTGGACTGAATTGGAAATACCTGTTTCATTATAGACTCATAGTAAAGCCCTGTGGTTAGTAGTAGCCCAGATTGGGGGTGGTAGCCCAGTTTTGGGGGTGACATCTTTGCTTTTCATCCACTTCTTTCTCTAGCCAATTTTTTTTTTTTTCACTCTGTTGTAGATTTGAGTCCAGCATCTACCAGGGGTGGTAGAAAAATTAATTTGCTTCCATGGACATTGGATCAGACTTTGAAAGAGTGGCATTTGAGAAACAACACAGAAATTAAGTCTCTTAGCTAATTAGACATGCTGGCACATGTACTGCTCCCTCCATCTGCCATGTATCAGACAGCTATGTAGGTAGGAACAATATTTCTTCACATTCTCATGGCACACACCATATGGTTTCAGATATCCTCTGGCCATGACTTCACTGAACAGTAAGTTCACTCTAATATTATTGGTACCTCTGATTCCTACATTAAAAGGTTTGTGGTTTGGATGTTTGATTTGGGTTTTTAGGGGTAGTATGGGGGAGGGAGTAGTGGTTGTTTTTGTTGTTTGTGGGTTTTTTCCTTTCCAAATTCAACAGTGTATTAATCCTAATGATCTAGGTGCTAGCCAAAAGCAGATGAATCCAATGTCTGAATGAATTCACTAGCAAAAAATGTGGAGAATATCATCATGACATAAATCATGTCACTCTAGAAAAAGGCCCCAACTCCTTCAGATCCTCATCTTCTCGTCTTCCTTTCCTCTCTAGATATCTGGTTTGGTTAGGCAACAGTGATTTGTTTACTTGATTTGGCTGCATAATCAGAATCCCTTTGTATTCTTCATAGAATGATTTATTTAAATAGTAGTTATTTAAACATGCACAGTCACAAAATAATAGCAAAGTCTCAGCAGGGGTATTCCATGTAAGCTTGGTCAGAGGTTTTGCATTTAAGACCTCTTTTCAACCTTTTTCTGTGAGCAAGGTTGGTAACAGACAAGGGGACACAGGCAACTAATGCCAAAAATAATATTATACTATGAAAGCTCCTAGTTCAATCAAGCACTGATTAGGTTAATTCATCACTGCTAAAGAAATTAACCCAGACAGTAGTCTGATTAAATGGGATTCTTACAGTGATTAAAAGCTTTTTTCATCCATTTTTGCCTCCAGTTAAAAAAAAAAAAATAACCCAAAGCCTTCTTGGAGGAAATCTGTCATAGTGCAAGTTGACTCAAAGGAAGCTTTTTCTTGTCATGCTTCTGCATGAGCCACCTGAAATTAACATAAATGATCTAATTTGTTTCTGAGTCTTTGAGTAACTTTGTCTTTTAATCCTCAGTTTCTCCACTGAACTTTGTCTGAGTGCTTGAGTGCAAAGTGTGAGTGGTGCTGGACTCAGGCTTGTCTTCCTAGATAGACCTAGAAATTCAAACACATGAGTTTGCCAACACAGCTGTGGCAGTCTAGGAGGTACCTCACCACTTGTTTGGTTGGTTTTGGGTTTTGTTTTTTTAACATCCCTGATCAACCATAGTGCAGATCTATAAAATCGTTATCTTCAGGCAGTAATAAAAGAAAGAAAAGACAGAAAGACAGTAACTGGACTATGGGAAACTTAAACTTGACCTTAGAAGGAAGCTCTTCACAGAAGGAGAGATTGTTCATTGGAATGGGCTGCCCAGGGAGGTGGTGGGGTTGAGAGACAGGATGAGGCACTTAGTGCCATGGTCCAGCTGATTAGACAGGGCTGGGTAATCAGTTGGACTTGATGCTCTTGAAGGTCTCTTCCAACCTGGTTGATTCTGTGTGTGTGTGATTCTAAGAACTTGCAGCTTCCAAGAAATGTGGCAGCAGTCTTGCATGCCATGGAATGTGGTGTTTAGAGTGGAAGGGTTTTGTTAGTTGTTTCTCTGGATAGTGGGGTGCTAGCAGAAGTGTAGAAGCCTGCTGGAGGAAGGCTTGATGTTTGGGTTGGAGAAGAGGGGCTCCCAGATGGGATTCTCTTCACAAAGAGGCCAGAAGGAAGGAATGCAGTGGTGGGAAGTTAAAGGCTTTGTGTGAGATTGTGAAGGGATGTGGTGGGAGAGAAGTGGTGCAGGCAGTTACCCCAAGGGATGGAGGAGAGCCTTTGCTGCAGTGCTGGCAGCTTGAGGTCTCCAGGGGAAGTGTGAAGCTTGTTCCCTCTGCATTACTGTGTCTATATCTGATAGGTATGAGCTCTTCCAAAGGAAAAAAGTCATTAAGCAGCTCAGTGGTGTTGTCAGTTCGTAGTAGCACCATGAGCCTGCCTGAGAATAAGTCCTTGTCTCATCACAAATGGTTGCTGAAAGAGACAGCAACCACAGCAAAGGCCACTGCAACCTTCCCAGACTTCAGCAAGTCCTTTCTGAAATTTTAAATTCTGGGATCTCAAAAGGAGAACAAACCAGGTATCTTTCTTATCTTACTGAGAGGCCCAGGGAAGAAAGCTCTCCAGGGGCCTGGCCTGCCCTGAATGATGTTTCAGCATCAGTGGAAAGAGACTTTTGCATAGAGACCTGTTGATTCCTCACAATGGGATCCAGGCAATCTCTGTCAATTAAGAATCTAAAATAATCACCTTTCTATCACAGGTGCTGGCCACAGCTGTTGTGGGGGGGTCACTGTATAGAGAGAAAGGTCAGTCCTTTGTGAAGGGAGCAGAACTCCATGCATATTTATCCAGTCCATGCTGTATGCTTTGGCCAAGCAGGGATTGAGTTTAATTTTAATGGGTCATGTCCATTTGGAGGATTTAGCAAAAGTCAGAGGCAAAGCAAGGCATACTGACTCCCTGATCCCATCACCAGCTTTCCATGCGGTCTTGTAAAGCCTCCTCTTTGCAAAAGGCTTTCATAAAGTAAACAGCACTGTCAGGAAAAGGAGTATGGGTTGGGCCCCACAAAAATCAGAAGAGAGATTGCAGCTGGGTGAATCTTGGGTTAGGTCCTAATTCCTGCCTGCCTTGACACATACTGCATGCACCACAGGATGCAATACTCTGATGATCTCTTTGCCTCAGCTCTGAATACATTCTTTTTTTTTTTTCTTCTTCCCATGTTATGAACAGGGCTTTCTAGACAGCAATTTATTTGGGCTGCTGCCTCTCATGAAGGGGTAAACAGAGTGAAGAAATTACCCTCAGGCCAGCTAGTAAATATTTTTCTCCTTAAGTCAGAAGTCTTTAGAAGACCTTTCCTACTGAGCTGATAGGCTTTTAAATGGAACCCAAGGGCTATTTACGAGCAGACTTGTCTAACAAATACACAGGGAGAAGGGATTGGCATGCAGAGAGTCTTATTCACTATGCTGTCAGTTTACTCTCTGGCATTTACTTAGTGGAATAACTTTGACCCTAGTTGCATCATTGACAAATAGAAAAATAAGAGAATAACAGAATCATAGAATGGTTTGGGTTGGAAGGAACCATTAAAGGTTA
Organism: Indicator indicator; assembly: GCF_027791375.1. Lineage (NCBI taxonomy): Eukaryota > Metazoa > Chordata > Aves > Piciformes > Indicatoridae > Indicator > Indicator indicator. The sequence goes on from NC_072016.1 coordinate 7,500,807, forward strand.
TCTAGTGAAACCTCCTAAAAAGAAAAATAAAATAGCTAGTCAAAACTATATATTCCCTTTAAAGTGATGGATGCTAGCAGGGGTTGTTAACAGATACAGACTTTTCCCTTCAAAATGATTAATTTCTTATGATCAGTGGTTAGTAGCTTTAATTTTTGTTTTCAATCAGTAAATAAAGTTTTTTAAAATTCTTCCTTTAAAAAATGCAATTACTGTGTAACCTTAATTTCCTATATCTGCCTCATGTCTTGGAGGTCAGATAATGAATCACAGAAAACTCCTCAGAGGAGGCCTTTTGCATTGCTTTAGGGTTTTTGTTTGTTTTGCTTGGCAGCTTTTTGGGTTTTTTACTCAATAGAACTCAAAGTGCTGGTCAAAAGAAAAGAGCACAATATATTTCCCAGTCATAAAGTGGACAACTAAAGGCAAAAATAGATGGTACAGCTTTTCCAGAAGGCATTGGAGTCCAGTGGGCTGTTGGCCTGCAACAAAGCAGTTGGACCTCCTTGTCAGGCTCTTCTGTTTTACAGGTTACCCAGTCATAGCCAGTGATATTGAAACTTGTACTACCTTGTTTGCTTAGCTTCCAGTCAAAGGAGAGTGGCAGATACCTGCTGCAGAAGGATAGACTTAAGCAAGTGAGAAGATAAACTAGGGAACTGAGTGCAACCTTTGCTTTTAAGCACCTCTGCCCAGAGAATCTATTGCTAATAAATCACCAGTTCATGGACACTAGTGAGATCCAGAATAATATCCCTGCAGCTTGTACTTGCTTGCTTCTACAACTGCTGCTTCTACTAAATCGGTGCTGTAGAGAGACAAGCTTATGTTATCTGTCATGTCAGCAAGCCTGCCCTAGCCCCAATTAGATGGGATAATAAATAATGAAAAAGCATGTGAGAAGCTACTGGAGAAGTCAGGAAATACAAAAACCAGCAAGGGCTCTCTCTCCAGGCACAATTTCCTGCTAAGTGTTTGTATATATCCTTACAAAATTGGCAGAGTTCTGTTATTTCCCTTCAGTTGGGTTCTTTCTGAAAAAACAGACCAGATCTTTGCAGCAGCTGAGTGCACCAGCACACTTCCAAGAGCTTTGGCAAAGTGCAGAGGGCAGCTGGAGTTGAGAGGTGAGGTAGAGGAGCTAAGCTCTGTGAGCTTACAACTGTCAAATGGTGATAAAAATATTACTTAGTGCTGTGAGTTATAGACAAGCTTAGCAGGAAACTGAGGTGGCATCGTTCGGGCTGCAAGAAGAGAATGGCAATTTTTCTTCAGCTCCAGAAAGCGTTGATAAAACATGGCAGAGGCAAGAAAAGTTTCTGTGGGTGTGTATATCTCCACTTGTGGTGTTTTTCCTACATGTGTGTAGAGCTTGAGAGGTGTTGATTTCATAGAATCAGTCAGGGTTGGAAGGGACCACAAGGATCATCCAGTTCCAACCCCCCTGCCATGGGCAGGGACACCTCACACCAGATCAGGCTGGCCAGAGCCTCATCCAGCCTGGCTGCAAACACCTCCAGGGATGGAGCCTCAACCACCTCCCTGGACAACCCATTCCAGGCTCTCACCACTCTCATGGGGAAGAACTTCTTCCTCACATCCAGTCTGAATCTCCCCACTTCCAGCTTTGTTCCATTCCCCCTAGTCCTGTCACTACCTGATATCCCTCCCCAGCCTTCTTGTAGCCCCCTTCAGATACTGGAAGGCCACAAGAAGGTCACCTTGGAGCCTTCTCTTCTCCAGATTGAACAGCTCCAACTCTTTCAGCCTGTCCTCATAGGAGAGGTGCTCCAGCCACAGTGCCAGAACACCCTGATTACCTGCTGAACATGCCCAGTCCTGACAGCAATGGAACAAGTTTTGATCCACCCAAAGGGGCTATTCTCCACCTTAACCTTTCTGCCCAGCTAGAGCCATATTTTCACAGGCTCTTTGCTCCTTTTCAGGCACTCAACAACTTGGCATCTAATGTGCCAAAGAGTTCTGAGAATTTGGCTGCTGACTTTGCCAATCTGTGCTCTCCCCATGAGGTCTGAGAATCCCACTATCAATATCTTACTGACAGACAGTTGCTGCCATTCTTGGTGTTGATTTCATTGATATGAGCATCTGGCCACCAAGAGCAAGACTGAAAGGTACAGATGGGTTTTGATTAAACACAGTGCAGCCAATGTAGCCTTTTAAGTAGGATTGTGTTAAGGCAGAGGTGGCTGAAAACTTGCTCACTAAGTCTCTTCTCAGAAATCTCCTGATTTTAGTCTCCTTTTTGTTGTCCAATTGCAACTGCAGGGCACCAAGTTGCTGGTGTTTCATAGATACTGTGCACAGTTACCATGCACCCCAAATGGCTTCCAGGCTCTAGCTCCCTGTGCTGTTAGTGGAAAAGAATTAAATCAGTCAAAAAAGGCACATCATATAAAACATTTCTGGAATACTGCTTCTTCTTGTAGATTGTATCAATTTCTATATAAAAGAAATCATTCAAGATTTTTTTTTTACAGGAGAAATCTGATAAATGCAAGTTTTCTCCTTAATGGTTGTAAAAAGCAAAGCTTACTGCATCAATGCAAATTTCTCACCTGAAGTCAGGAATTTTATTTCTTTTGTGAGATCACAGTTGTTGTACAAACCCTAATTATAGATGGACAACTCTATGGCCTATAAAAAATAGTTATGACCCTGACCCTTGTCATGGGTTGAGTTGAGCCTGCTGCTGATATTCAATACCATGCTGTCATCATGCCAGCTTCAAAATGAAAGTGATGGCTGGAGCAAAATATCATGGGGCTTGAAGTTGAGATTGTAGCACGAGAGGCTTCCTGTTCTGGTTGCTGCTTTTAGTTTCTGGGTTTCAGGTGTTGGGCTTTTTCCTCTGGGCTGGTTGCGGGTCAGGGGATAGGTCTCTGGCTTCTGCTGCTGCTTCTGCATTTGGCTGCACTTTTCTGCAGATAGAATAAGGTAATTCTGCATTGTATCATCTCATTCCCAGTAAAGCTCTCTATCTCAACCCAGAATTTGGGTGGGTTTGTGCTACTCTCCCTCCTGTCTGTGTTGGTGGAGAGCAGGCTGTGCTAGCCTAGGACACCCTGAAGAATGACATACTCCCAAAGCCACACAGAAAAGAATATAAGAGGGCCAACACTAAACCTGAAGAATCCAACCCCTCACAGCACCTCTAAGCATTCAACAAAGCAGCCCTGCTATAAGCAATACATTTTGATTTAAAAGATTAATTCTTATTTGATAGGTATTATGCTACCTTCCTGCCATTTATTCATTATGGGACAGACAAACTCATCATCTTGTTAATACAATCATTGCCATGGTTGAGGTATTACAGTGAGCAATGGACATGAAATATATAGAGAGGGGTTAGATTTGGCACAAATCCAGACAGATTACAGCCTAATCCATTTTGCAGAGTAGGATCTCATAAGGAAGTAAAAATTGAGAAGAAACTAAATCTCTGTGAGCTTGTACACTATAAATAAGTCTTCTCTTTAGAAAATTTACTGCTCTTTTTAATTTGAAAAGTTTGTTTGTCCATGGACTATATATATATAAAAAGGTTATATTATTAAAAATATTTGCAAGGAGTAAAATAAATAAAAGTCAATATGAAAAGGTTTTTCAGCTAGACTCCTGTCCCCAGTAAATAATGACAACCTCACACTGATTCCACTGCAGGTTCAATTCTCCTTTCTGTAAATTATGGAATTCTACAGTCATAATCTGTGTTTAAACCTCTCGTGAGGCAATTTCAGTATCTGCTGGTGAGAAGGTACATAACATCCTAGTGAAGCATGTACCATCTCTTTTTGAGTGTTCTGAGGAGACTGGATATTAGTACTGGGAGAAGGTAAGACAGAGCTTCTGGAAATGGGGACAGCTCTTAACAAGGGATGTACTGAGGCAGCATATGACCTGGTCTGGTTCAGGGGACCTGCCACTCCTGTATAAAGCTCTAGCAATTTTTAGAAGAGCTGTACTCTCCAGAAAAATTCTTCTTCCCAGCTTCTTGCTGCTGGACCACCTCAGCTAGAGAGCTGGCAATCCCTGCATGTTATTTCCTGTATCTGGATTCAGTCTTCCCCCAAAGCAATGCTGTCTGAGTTGTTCCTATTAAAACAAGAATAGCCTTAAAAAAGCAATCAGCCAAGAACTGAGTTTTGATTATGACAAACTTTAAATGTGGGGATGATCTTGTCTCATCACAGCAGTCAGTACCTATAAAATATGGAGTGTAGATACATTAGATGAGGATGTGATTCACAACTGCCCATGGAAACTCAGTCTGGCACAGCCACATGGCACAGTGCGATTCCCTGCTGCATTACCATCTCATACCTGAGCTATTTACTGTGAGACAGGGCACAGATATAGCTAGAGGGCTGCAGGTTTTGAAACCATGCAGTTAGGACAAGTTCTGGTGCCTATGCATTGCCTGCTGATGCAAGTTCTAATGCCCATGCGTTGCTTGCTAGTGCAAATTTATCTGGCAGTCAGAGGTGCCCAGAGGTACACAACATGAGAGAGTTCCTCAGGACACTGGAAAGAATTGTCTTGTCCTGAAAAAAAAGCCCCTTATGGCAGGAAATTCACAGGAAAATTTGTTTTGGTACAGAAAGGTGCAAAGCAAACCTCTTGCAGAGTCTAGACCTGGATTTTGCTGGCCATACCATGAGGCATCCTTTCCAAATACAAAGTGCCTTTGCCTGGTAGTTCTTAGTTCAGAAATTTAATGGTTGCTGCTTTCCTATTTGGAGAGAAGTGATTATTTGAAAAAGCTGGCAGCTGATACTGGACATTAAAGGAGCTTTACAGAGCTGGAGATATTTCAAAGTTATTTACATTTCTCCATTATAATTAAATGTCACTAGTTTAAACAGGAGGAACTAATGATATTTTTGGGGCAGCTTAAGTGACTGTTAATGTCTTCCAAGTGACTCATGGGAAATTACAATGTGTTTGGGGGCAAGGACTGCCACTCCTGCAATCATTCCAGCTGATTCACCCTTGCATTCCTTTTAATCTGTCTGCACAGGCTTCTGGTACTCAGAATTCAGCACTGTTTTTCCATGGCAAGATTATAGATGGTACATTGTCAAAGCTGATAGCACCTGCAAGCCTCACAGGAGTGTTATGCAGGTAATTGCACTAGGATGCTCTGAGATGTCAAGGAAAGAGAGTCATAGAATGACAGAATGATACAGGCCAGAAGGGACCTCCAAAGGTCATCTAGTCTTGAGTTCCCCACAGTCAGCAGGGATGTCCCCAGCTAGATCAGGCTGCCCAGGGACTTGTCGAGTCTTACCTTGAATATCTCGAGGGAAGGGGCCTCAACAACCTCCCTGAGCAACCTGTTCCAGTATTCTACTACCATCACAGTGAAGAACATCTTCCTGGTATCCAGTCTAAATCCACCCTTCTCTAGTTTGAAGCCATTGCCCCTCATCCTGTCACCACAGGCCCTTGCAAACAGTCTCTCACCATCCTTTCTGTAGGCCTCCTTCAGGTACTGGCAGGCTGCTATCAGGTCACCCCAGAGCCTCCTCTTCTCCAGGCTGAACACCCCCAGCTCCCTCAGCCTGTCCTCGTAACAGAGGTGCTCCAACCCCCTGATTGTTTTCGTGACCCTCTCCATCAGGTCCATGTCCTTCCTATATTGAGGGCTGCAGACCTGCACACAGCACTCCAGGTGAGGTCTCACCAGAGCAAAATGACAGAATCCACTCTCTGGATCTGCTGACAATGCAACTTTTGATGCAGCCTAGGATGTGATTTGCCTTCTGGGTTGCAAGCTCACACTGCCTGCTCATGTCCAGCTTCTCAGCCATCAACACCCCCAAATCCTTTTCCTCAGGGCTGCTTTCTAACACCTCATCCCCAGTCTGAATGGATAGTGAGGAATGTTCTGGCCCAGGTGCAGAACCTTGCATTTGCTCTTGTTGAATTTCATGAGGTTCACCTGGGCACCACTTCTCCAGCTTGTCCAGGTCCCTCTGGATGCCATCCCCTCCCTCTGGTGTATCACCACCACACAGCTTGGTGTCATCTGCAAACTTGCTGATGGTGCATTCAATCTCACTGTCATTGATAAAAATATTAAACAGAACAGGTCCAAATATTGACCCCTGAGGGGTACCACTTATTACTACTCCCCATCTGGGCTTCAGGCCATTGAACACCACCATCTGGATGCAACCATCCAGCCAATTCCTTATCCACTGAACAGTCCACCCATCAAATCCATCTTTCTCCAACCTGGCAAGCAGAATGTTGTGGGGGACCGTGTCAAAGGTTTTAAGGTCAGCCCAAGGTTGTGGATGCAGTTTCCATTCCTTGTTGTGTATTATAGTTCATGCTAAATCGTCTTGCAATGGCTCCAGTAGTATTAGCAGTTTAAAAATGCTTTGATGTGGTTTACCAAGCTATAGCCATGCCAGTGTAGACTCAGCCTTGCCAATGTCCCTTTGTTTCTAACACTCAGGCTAATACAAGGAACAAAAATAAGTCTGCTCAGAAACCCAACTCACATTCCATGAGCAAGTTCTTCCTTTGAAACAAAGAGGAGACATCACATATTAACATACACAGCCCAGAAGTTTAGTTCTTCGAGCCAGTGACAGAAATAGGTTCACAGAATTCCATGGAATTACAACTGAGGAAAGAAAACTTCAGAGGAGCAGAACTTAGTTCTTCTAAGAGTACTGATGTAAGAGTAATTTGAGCTACAGTTCAGGCTGACCTGAAATTTCAGAAATGAAAATAAAGCCAGAGCTCAGTGAGAGCTGTTTTAGGAAGGACTTGGTTTTTCAACATTTTCATGCTGCCTGCCTTTCTTTTTTAATAAAAGGCCAAAAAAAGAAAAGCCAAACCCCAAGGAATACTGCCAGTACTACAGGGAGGAGGTGTGGAAATAGGAAAATGTTCACTATTTTCAAACTATAGCATGCATCCTCTTTGTATATCCAGGTCTTGATAATTAGCAAATAAAATCTCTTGTGAAGAAAAGAGGAATAGCCAATATTAGAAAAAATCCCACCAGAACTCTCTATAAATGACTCTTTTGAAATGGTTCATCAGCTCCTCTGAAATATCTCACATTTATATCAATAAAAGGTTCAAAGACAGTGAACTAGGGAGAAACTTTGCAAAGATATTAGCAGATTGTCTGAAATGGCAGCCCTGCTCTGAGTGTTAAAAACAGTGCAGTGTGCAAGGGTAGGCTGGGACTGGGCTTTCCACCACTAATTAAGGGAGAGGTGAGAAGACAGGGGGTTGGCTGTCTTGCAGTCTCTCTCTCACCACTTGCTGACACATGGTGTTATTTTTCACACCCTACACTGAACATATCAGCAAGGGAAGACATTCTGGAGTCTTAATGAGGGGCCACCATTGGATTTCCTCATTTGTATGTTTCTAAGGCAGAACAGAACACGATTTCAATAACTAATCCTCATTTTAAAGGACTTATAGCCTCTGAAATCTCTTCTGACACCAGCCAACCTTCAGGGCTACATGAGCTAAGCAAAATCTCTCCATGTCTTCATGGAATGACCACAAGTTCTTCAAGTTCTTCATGCCATATGAGATCAACCACATGGTCCAGGACAGTTGTAAGCTAGGAGGATTTAGCAGTTGCCTACCCATCACTGTACACAAAAAGCTCTTTTCTGATCACAGAAGCCATAAACAGGAACTTCCCTGTACCTTTCTTTTCTTGGGAGACACAAGAGTGACTGAGGAGCCTGATGAACTATATGCTGTGTCCCAAGAACTCATAAACATGTTAGGCCTCTTGGTTTGTACTACATCAAAATGAATACCCAAGTACCCATCTTCAGCAGCACCTAAACCCAGCTCTCTAGGGAATAGGAAGACTAGGGGAAGAATACAGATTAGAGAAGGTATAGAATTTCCCTCTAGTATCCTTCCAGTCTCCAGCATATTTCCAGCTCTGAGTCTTTCAGAGTCAGATGTGCTTTTGATGCTTTTAATGATCTTCTGTGGATTCTTTGTCTGTGAGCTTGCCCAGTCCCCCTCCAACCCACTGTTTGCATCCTGTTATTGTGGAATAAGTATCACCAATTTGGTAAAAGCTCCCTGGGTCTTCTGCTTGTGTGATTTACCCAAGGACTGAGCTTATCTGGAGAAACACACACACATAAAAAAAGCAAGGAGTCTGACTAATGGAAGGCTGAGTTCTCTGCTGATTCCCAACAAAGCAATTTAAAGCTTTTAAACACTAATTATATGCAAGTCAATCAAGATACCATCCAATAGATTTAAGGTGAGCAAATTGTGATCCTACAAATAATTTCACACCAAGGGGAAGTAAAATAGTTTGTCAGTGCATGACACCTGCCTAGCTATTAATACTTAGCTGCTTCTTGTCTTTATTTGCCATCTGTAAAGTAGGGTTAAAATTCTCACTTTCCAAAGAATTGTAATGGTTAATAAACATTAAACACATCAACGTGCTCAGATCCTGGACTACTCTGTTGATGAATAGCAAACAACTTTCTCCCCTAAGAAACTAGTGGGTATAAAATTGTTAGATACAGACTTCTGTGTGACTGCCATCTACCACAGAGACCAAAGAGTATAGTGACATAAATGCTATCTGTTGTTTAAATAACTTTCTTCCTCCTATGACTTGTTCAATAGCAAAATATTCCCTAAAAAAGTAAAGTGTTTTTTTTTTAATCAGTGAAGACTTGGCCAGGAGCTGTCATGTTTGTAGAATTTCCTTGTTTGTGTTTGTCCCATAAACGTTAGAGGTTCAGCAGGTTCTCACAACTCTGAAAAGTCTCATTGACTTCACTGAGGACTACCAGCCAGAGAGTATGCTCACTTAGACATTGCTGTTGTTGTGGGTTTAAAACTGGATGTCTTAACCATGGAGTTGAAAGTACCAGAGATGTTCAGGGAGGTGGACACTGGAAAATGTAATTTTGCTATTCATCTCATCACACCTGCATCTATTCTCCTGTATAAACAAGCATAATAATTTGTTCTGCCCCTTTCCTCTCTCTGCTCTCTTCTGAGTGTGCTGAGCTCTTATCTCTCTGGTATTTTCTTGGGAGTTGAGGATTCTGGCATTGAGTAGCCTGGCTAATTCTTGCTGCAGAGTTCTGACCTGCTTGGTGCAGTGCAGGGAAGTACTGGGGGGGGAGCATTGGGGCCTGGTGTTTTAGCCTGGTTGGGGGAAGGGTTTGGATGATGTTGCCCTAGTGAGGTCTTGGCAAAGCCCAGGTTGGAGAGAACTGGGCTGAGGCTGTATATGAATTGTGTGTGTTTTGTAGGTTTTTGTACTGTTGTCTAGAGTTGCAAATAGCACTTCCATTTAAATTTCCCATTCTTTCCATTCCTGGGTGGAGTGTTTTGCTTTTACTCCTTTGAGGAGAGGTCCACTCAAACCCAGGACCGCTGTTATTATTGTTGTTACAGTTGCTGTTGTTATTACTACTACTGCTTTGCAGAACTCCTGACCATTTTTGCAGCCTTGCTCATTCACTTTATGCCACTCTAATTGCTTCCTCAAAGACGTTCTTGTCTGCAGTACTAACAGTAGGGGGAAAAAGGGATGATTAACTCCTTGTTCTTAATGACACTACTCCGTACTCAAGAACGATTTTACACTAACAGTCTTGAGGGCACCTTTCCAGTGAAGCAAATTTTTTTGTTGTTTTTTTTTGGTTTGTGGGGTTTTTTTTGTTTTTTCTTTTTTTTTTTTTTTTTTTTGGTTTGGGGTGTTTTTGTGGATTGGTTGGTTGGTTGTTTTGCTTCTGTTTTTTACAGAAGGGTGTAAATTCCATCCTCTCAAAGAGGAGCAATGGCCTGGCACTCCTGTCAATGTGATGCATGCCCAAACCACAAAACCAGCATGTACCCAGAAATTATCATCCTCTCAGAGGGAATTTGTGCCTGCTTCTCTTACAACTGCATTTCCGTCTTGGAGATGGCCTCCAGAGGATGTCAGATGTACAGTGTCAGCCTTTTTATGCCTTTTCTAATGATTTCCAAAAGTAATTTGTGATCATTAGCATTAAACTTGCTGTAAAAATATATTTTGATTGCAGCAGGACCTGGTAGGAGAGCTTGAGGTTTTTATTCTTTTATGGTTCCTACAGGGTACAAAAAGATACTAGAAGAGAAAATAATGTAAGGGTCAAGAGGCCTGGGAGATGTTTTATTTCACAGACTTGTACAACATATCCAAGAAGGAGCTATTGATGGCAGCAGTATGGCATTAAAAAGAAAAAAAAATAAAAAAGGGAAAAATATTTTATGACTCCTTCAGTGTCTCAGGGAAGAAGCCATAACTCAACAGCAAGGTCACACAACAGGTCATTCCAACACGAGCAGTATTTGATTCTGGCATGGTCATGAGCAACTTTTGATACTGCTGCTTTTTCTCAGGGTGCTCTGGGTATCGGTGGCATTGAAGGTAGTACATGCAACAGCTGAAATCCTACACACCTTCAAGGCATTGTCTCTTCCTCTTTCTTCTTCTGTCTTTGTCCCCTTTCTTCCAGCTGGCTTATGATCCTCCACTAAGGATACAGGAAGAAAGGAAGGCTGGCACAGGCCTTCTTTCTTCCTTACTTTATTTTGGGTTTGTTTTGGTCTTTTCTCCCTCCCTTCTGTCTTTTTCCAAAGCAAAGTAAGTATCAAAACCCGACCCTCTCAAGTGGATTCAGCCCAAGTGAACCTAATATTTCATGAACCATCCCATCATTTCACAGTGGAACTTCACTGGTCCCCACCAGATTGCCTATTTGTGACCATATGAGACCTTTGACCTAAGGCACTTGAGGTCTTTTTATAGCCTCAGAGCTACATAGTTTCCTAGTTCTCAGCAGAAAAAAAAAATGCTAGTCCCTCCTTTCCCTTTGCAGTAAGTTAACATGACCCACGTTATTCTCCCTCTTTTCTAATGCAGTTTTTATGGGGTGTTATTATTACTTGCTTTCACAACTTTAACTAATATTATGCATTTTGACAAGAGTTCTAAGTCTACTTACCCTGTCTAGCTAGTTGTATGCAATTTATTATTGATTCAAGCCCTTTGCTAGACCTTGAAAAAAAAATTAGACAATTAATGAGTGGAGAGTGGCCTTTCTAAAAGCCATATTCTTCAAAGGTCTTCTAGGGATTAGACCTTATTCTCTTTTCTGTGTGGACTTATCTTTTTCAATCTGTAGCTGGCAAGGAGAAAAAAAAATGTATTGAAATATTCTCATTTTTACCACTGAGAAGAAATACAGCATTGTCATAAGGAGGAAAAGAAAGAGGTAGGACTCTGGGCGGGGTACTAGGCAGTATTCTATGGGAGAGATCATCTACAGGGAGAGACAGGACTAGGGGGAATGGAACAAAGCTGGAAGTGGGGAGATTCAGACTGGACATGAGGAAGCTCTTCCCCGTGAGAGTGGTGAGAGCCTGGAATGGGTTGTCCAGGGAGGTGGTTGAGGCCCCATCCCTGGAGGTGTTTAAGGCCAGGCAGGATGAGGCTCTGGCCAGCCTGATCTGGTGTGAGGTGTCCCTGCCCATGGCAGGGGGGTTGGAACTGGATGATCCTTGTGGTCCCTTCCAACCCTGACTGATTCCATGATTCTATGACACCACATAAGGCCCAGCTCTTCTCAGCCACTACTTCCCCAAACTCTTTAGGATTTATCTTGCAGTTAGTAAGAGTTCTTCTGGCTTCCTGACTTCTCCTTGGTTCCCCTCCAGTGAGCAGCATTGTATTCATGCTGACCTCCTTAGGCTTGGTTTTCTATATCTTAACTGTACTCTGTGGTGTGGCTTTACTTAAATAATCTCCTCTGTTTCCTTGATGAAGGACAACTCTCTCCCTAAGTACAATGTATGAATGCAGTCTATTTGCAAAGGAGACAAAAGACATCTACAATACCATACTGGTGCTATACTGAGCACATGCAATTGCCATCACCTGTCTTAAGACCACAGCTGAACTAGTCTCATACCTTTTTCCATTCTCTAGATGCAGCACAGTTAGGGCTTTATACCATCTGTTCATAAGGTCCAGAACTCAGCAAATAGCCATTTGCATCTCCTCTGGTTGGAAATAGCAGGGCATGGAGGCATTTCAGAATGAAATAAAACTTGTTTGAACCCTAGTGAAATCAGTTTATTCTAACCACTTGAATGTTCTCTAAGGTACATTAAAAACGTTCAGCTAACCAACAAGACCTGCAAGTTCCTAAAAAACCAAACATGCAATAAAAAAAGAAAAAAAAAGGGGGGAGGGGAGAAGGAAAAAATAAAACTAAACTAAATTAAATCTATGAAGAACTCTGTGGTAGATGGGTCTTTGATGTGAATCATTGCAGTCTTTTTAGGAAATAGATTATTCCAGTAAAGAAATAGTTCACAGAAGAGTATCATGCTGAAAGCCTGGTTGGTTCTACATTCTGCACAACCAGAGACAGCTGGGTCTTCATGCTACTGTAGTCAGAGTGGAAAATGTTGTCTGTCAGCGTGGTGTTTTAGCTAATTAGTCTCTGCTTTAACCATCATTGAGAATTCAAGAGATAGCTAAAGGGCAGAAACTCTTCTGCTGATGTCCAGGAGTGAACTTCTATACAATTAATAATACTTTTTTTTTCTCTCTACTTATTCTAAGACGTTGGTGCATAGCTCCTTGGATGAAGTAAGCTTTGGATTTCTATAAAAGGAGCTGTAAAAGTCTGCAACTAGGAATCATTTAATCTAATATACTGAAGTAATGTTTGTGGAAGCACTGTCAAATATTATAGGATATTTGCTTATGGAAAGAAAGCCAGGAAAGAGGTCAAAAGGGCAGCAAGGCTGTTCCAGAAATAGGTGAGCGATGATATGAGTAACTCTCCTCTTTGAAGGGGAAAAAAACCCCAAAAGAGTCAAAGAAAGGTTATTTAATCATATCTTTCCTCTTTTTAATAAATGTCCTACAATGTCTGGCTCTAACAGACACATTCTTTGCCATCAAATCCCTTGGGATGATCAGGTTTTCCATGGTGAAAGTAGTTTCAGGTGTAACTAAGTTCAAGCTTAGCTTTTCAATTTTCTCCCCAAATCATACAATAGGAGCTTGACAAAGAAACTGAAAGTCCTGTAGTGCATGGTTTTATTGAGTTGATACAAAGGATTGAGGGATATCAAGTCTCTTTACAGATTTATTATTCTATAATCAATTTAGTATCTGTTATGATACCAGAACATGGAAAATGATGTGTGCTGTAAAGAAACTACATTGGCCTTGAAATGTAGTGATGAAGGTGTTCTAGTTCAGTCAGAAGTTAATTCACACTGTGCTACATGGGAGATAGACTAAAAGATCACACTACACCTTCTGGCTTCTTCATGCAAGAATCTGCTAATTAATTCTACCATATGTAACTATGAATGTACTGAGAGTTTTAAATACATGGCACAATTTATTAGTACAATAGCAATAACAAGTATCTTTTTTTCCCCTTTTTTTGTATTTTCACTTTTCACACAAATAAGTAATGTTGGTTACAGGTAAGATTTAAGGGTATAACACATGTAGGAAGGCCTAGCTTTGGCATCAGTAGTGTGAAATTTCATTATCTGCATGCAGAACACATCTTTTCAGTCTTGCTGCCTGAACCTAATAATTCTATTTAGGACACGGTGTTACAAGCTCATACTCATTGAGTTCTTCACATCTGTATCAATATGACATAGATGTAGAGAAAACCAGAGTGGGCTTTGTGGGGTTTGCCAAATGTCCTTTGAGAACTGGGCCTTTTGACCCATTGATTGTCCCAGCTATGGCAGCTACCAGCTGTACACTATTTTATGACATTATTGATCTGGTTTCATTCTCAAGCAGGGGCCTGTTGGTAGAAGGCTCCCTTAGCTGCATCCCTTCTCACCAGCCTCCCAGCTTCCTTTCATAATTTTCTCTCTAAACACTAGGACTTCTTACTATCCTCCATACCTTGGCATTTTACATAGTCTTAGTTTGAGCTCCTACTTTGATCTATCCCTTATAAATGCTGATTTTTCTATGGAAGTGTTCTTTGATGTCAGCTGCTCATGGGTGAGAGAAGCTACACATCTTGTGTGATTCCCTTTTGGGATTATTTGCACTACATAGGCATTTAAGGCCAGGCTGGATGAAGCTCTGGCCAGCCTGATCTAGTGTGAGGTGTCCCTGCCCATGGCAGGGGGGTTGGAACTGGATGATCCTTGTGGTCCCTTCCAACCCTGACTGATTCCATGATTCTATGATACATACAATCCAAGATCTTTAGAATCAAGCCCTAGTTTCACTGATTTTTTGCATGGAGTAAGTGATCTTCCTGCCATAATATAAATTATGTGACAGGAACAGGAGAAACGACTGGGGAAAGAGAAGAAGAGGTACAGATTTCCCATGCATCAAAATGAGGATTATTTTTGAATGTCTGTATTTAAGACATCTGTTGCTGCAGTGATTTTTGAGAACCCCTCTGTATTTCCAGGAGTTTGACTCAGAAAAACAGTGTTGGCAGTATGTAGGTTTTGATCTACTCCTCTCAGTGGTGAGGCTGCTGTCTCCCCATGAAATGCTGAGGAACGTGCTCTTGCTCATGGTGAATGACTAACAAGTGGAATAAGAGAATGATGTTGTCTCTCATCTTTCCACTTCTTCTTTATGACATATTGGGTGGATAAATAAATAACCAAATTTATCAAGTTTTAAAATTTTTCTTCTGAATACCCAACATGTTTTCAAACTGGTTGCTGGCTTTCACAGACAGATTGAGATTGAGCAATCTGAACAGAGTTTAAGAAAATACATTGAGCTGCAGTTTTGTTTGTTTCCATTGATTCTCATTAGCATTTCAGCTGGTAAAAGAGGGATTTGACTTCTCCTCTATGGAAACTCTTTTGTTTGTTTGGATTTAGGGAGAAATAAGCACTATAGGAATGTTCTTTTACTTCCAAGATAAAAGCTAATAGTCCATGCCACTGCAGCAGAGACATGTAAGGTTAAGCAAATAAATGATGCCATTATCCAACAGCAGATTCTCTGAGGAAAACAACTGGGTTTGAACACTGGACTTGCCAAATGTCACCAAAACCAGACAGGTGACTTGAAACAGTCTCATTTTAACAAGCTCTTTTCAAAGAGCTGTGCCAGTCTCTGTCAGGTATATACTTACTAATTTATATTTACTGGCAAATCCAAATTTCAGACTAACAAAGAGAGTAATTATGTCACTTGTGATTTGGAGACAATAGCTACAACAGGAAAAATCGAGCAATGCGTTTCTGCAGAACAGATCTAATGAAAAGAAATGTCTCTGATTTTAACATCTGCCTTTGCCCTGCTGATTCCTCTGTCTCAGTGAACAAGTTTTGCCACTGATTTTTGCCATCAGCAGAAGCATGTCTCATAGCTAACTCATCTCCTGCCACTTCACTGCAATGGATTGGCTTAGTCATAATCTGTACAAAATGTACTTATGACCAAAGCATCCTGTAGATCACAGCAAAAAATAATGAGCTATTAAAACTAACTCAAGGCAAAAGGCAAACCTGGTGATGGTTTTGCCTGTGCTGACAGATTCAGCTGTTCTAAAGAAAGGGAGAGAGAAAGAGGCAAAGATCTCTCCCAGGACCCCTCCCAAGAACCCCTCCTCACCTTCGTATATTTCCCACAAGTGAGCTTCACCAAAATCCTCATTATTTCTCCTGTTTTTCCCTCAAGTATCTGAGATGCTTAGATCCTGCTTTGAGGAGTCCCCTGATAGAGAACTATATAAGAGCAAAGTGAACATTTATTCATAAACTGCAGAGGACTTATATAATGTGTCTTTGCCCTAGCCAAGTGTTTCTCTCCTGGGATTAATACTATTATCAATTGCATTGAAGGAATTAATTCTCTCTACTTCTTTTTTTGGTAACACTTTACACTACATTTGATGTCTCCTCCTTGCTTCAGTAATAGTCATTAAATAGGACAGTACCTTTTAGCTGATGAATACTTAGCTTTCAGCTCAGCCACATTTTAGGACATCAGCCAAATGTGTTCACAGACTTAAAGTTAAGCAGCTGCTTAAGTGTTTTTCTTGGATGAGAACCAGTGATTAGAATTTCACAGGACTGATGCATTAAGATCCTAATACATCACTGGAGAGGAAGACTTAATGGGCAGCACTTATTGCTCTGGATAAGATTCCTTGCCATTAATAGTTATTTTCCCCATATTTTAAGTGAGTGTGAAACAATTAAACTTTAATCAATGACCTTGATGCTAAGAAACTACTTAAAAATGTTTAACAAGTGACTGAAATAGGATAGATTAGCACTTACAAGAATATCTCTAAATTATTTTTTCTGTTTATTAAAACTGAATTTATTTAGTTTACCTTTGACAGGCACCTAAACTAGTATTTGGATCAGGACTATACAAGTAGACAGCAAAAATGTTAACAAACAATCTGTCTTAGATGACATTAGTGTTTGTGGGCCATCACCACACGTTTGTCCAAGTCCTTTCTGCTATACCAGAGGATCAACTATGGCAAACCTTCAGCGTCCAAATTCAAAGCTTTAAGAGTTCACAGATAATTCTGATTTGTCACTTCACTCTGAAGGATTACAAATACAGAATGGGAGACAGATGGATGCAGTGTGTGAAATATAGAATTTAATAAAAACTAATCCCACATTTGGGGAATAACCACAGATGGGTTTGTGGCTCCAATATCTTTCCAGCCTCTACAAGTTTCCTCAGCCTCTACACATTTCTTCAGGCTGTCTCATTTTTCTTTATCTCTGAAATTCTCTGTTCTCTTCTGGAGATTTTGTTCATTAATCTTGATCTCATAAAATCACATAGGCTTCATCGGCGCTTTTGTTTTCTCTGTTTCTGCTTCCCTTCCTAACAGAGTGGCTGAAGAATGAGAATTAGTTGAGTTTAAAGATTTTTAGATCTAATCTATACAACACTGAATTTGATGGAAAAAGTCCTCTTGACTTCAAAGATGATTGAGTTGGGCTGTAGTATATAAAATGTCTGTGCTGGCTCTGGGAAATTAACCTATTTTCACATGAAACTCTGTGCAATGTCTTAAGCACTCGATGTGAAAATACAAACGCACCAGTGCTGCTATATGTCTTCATTAAAGTGGTTGAGAACAGCAAATATTATGGTCATAACTCTCAAAGAAATAAAAGATTTCCTGTTCAAAAAAAAAAAAAGAATACCTCCTAAGAAAGACCCTGGGTGCTTGCAATTTCTACTGCCTTCAGTTGGTAGCCAATCATTAACCAAGATCCTCTTTTTGCATGTAGTCGCTTCACTTAGTGTCAGTTTTGTGTAAACAGAACATGCAGTTCATTAATCTTGCAGTAACAGCCACTATGTAACCTTAGATTCTTCAGCAGCACACAAATGTTTGACAAAAGACTAACCATGACAATTAAACCAGCATCCTTCATCAAACACGAAGCAACTGCAAAAGAGCTATTTGACTGTTGTGTAGCTATCACTTGAGGACAGCTGAATGTGATCTAATAAATATGTCACTTTCTGCTGCCTCTATGGAGAAAGATTAATAGCTGAGAGAGGGCAGGAATGGGAGCACCTGAGGAAATAACTTCATGCTGCTTACTGTGTGTCTGTATTTTGAAGCTTGGTACAATAATAAGGAATAATGCAGCAGCCTAAAGGAAAGGAGGATCAGCAGGGCAGGTTATTTTCCCCTCTCCAAGTCCATCTGCTCTCAATCTTCATATGTTGAACTGCACTGAACCAGAAATGCAGCAGAAAGATACAATCAGAACTATGTCTTGCCTCACCTTTCTTCATTGTCCAAATATGCATTTGGACAGTGCCTCCACAATTACTGAGTCTTTTGTTGGGACAGTTTACAATCACCAAAGTTTGCTTCTGATTATACAGAAGGGTGACTGCACGCTGCAAAAGGTCTTAGGTACCTGCTTTAAGACTTCCCTGGAAAGAAGTCATGGGCAGCATTTCATACCTGAAGTAAACCATGAACACCTGCACTTTACCTTGATCAGAAGTTAGGGGTCTCTGGGACAAAACAGATCCAACAGGTTAGAAGTGTCCTTGATGCACAGTGTTCCTGGTCAGGCACTTCAATGAACACAGCATACTGTTGAGGAGATGACACACAAATCCGTGGAACTGTTTTCCAGATATGGGGAACCAAAAAAATAAAAAAAGTTTTTTATGGTCCTAGCTCATGAGGACATTCTAGTCCTGAGTACTGTTTATCCACATCAGGTAAGAGAGGTTTCATGATCTTTATGGCATGGTGGAATGTGTGACTGCACTGGGGACCTTGGAGAAAGAAGGATGACACAAGGATATTACCATGGTTCATGTGAAATGACTGATCCCATACAGGGCCAGCATAAGAACTATCACAAAATCAGCAATATCTTTATCATACTTTACTATCTTAAGTAAGGAAGCAGCAGATTGTTAGATAGTTCAGTTCAGGATGAGAAGTACTCAGTTATTTCTCCAGACAGAGCAAGAGTATAAAACTTGTTTCCTGTCATTCTCTTTCCTGCAATCACCTTTTCTGCTTCTTTGAGCTCCAGGATTCTAGAGAGAGAGTTTTTTTAAGCTCTCTCAATGCATAGCCAATTGGATCCTTCTGACTCACTGGGGATGAGGAGGGTAAGACCCCCACCACTTCCACCCCCATCACACACTTTTCTATTTCTTCCCTGACTAAAACTGCCAAAAGACTTCGCAGGCAATTACTGTATTGTGCTGCTTCCTATCTGTATGAAGGCTGTGACACTCTATGCATCCTTGTCTGCCAGGCTGAGACCCTCTGTAGGACTCTGAAATCTCTGGAAATATTAAAAATAAGTGATTAGAGGTCCTATCTTTATTGGAGTAACTGGGATTACAATGAGGTGTTGACAAACTGATCAGCTCTCCTGTGGGCAAGGCAAGCAGAAAGCTGCAAACTGGGGAGGAGGGGGAGGGGGGGAAGAAAAAAAAAGGAAAAAAAAACCCAAAAAAATAAAAATCAAAGCCACCAAACCCAAACACTACAAAAGCAAACAAAAAAAAACCCAAAAAAAAAAACTACCAGGTGCAGCAGCCTTTCATAAGAGCAAATAGCAAAGTATTTGGCATGCTGGTTGACTCTCTATAAATTTGCTTTCTGTGTGCCTATCAAATCACTGCAAATATTTGCCTCCTGGTCAGAGACAAACAGCAGGTCAATGATAAATAAAGAGATTGTGTTGATTTTGAAGCCAAAACTGAATCTCCCTTATTTTCTGGCTGCAAAAATTAACAAATGGGTCATAAAGGTCAAAGAGTAATTATAAGAGTAATTTTTGCCAACTGAGAATGGAGGAAGGCATGGGGGAGGTTCATACTGGTTTAAAGCAGGATTGGTTCTGAATGCTAACACCACTGCTAGGTGCACCTTGATTATGAAATTTGAGTTGTGCCAGGCAGGCAGTGTCTGCTTCAGGAGCAGCTCAACACAGTCTATCCAGAGAGCTTGGCTCTTCTACTTTTAGTGCCTCTTTTTACCAAAGTGCTTACATCCCCATGCTGCTCCCCTCTGCAGAAATGTCCACAGAGAGGACTGGGGTCCATGTGGAATTTGTGAGAGGAACAAAGTGTGATCATTTCTAGGTTAAAAGGAAGAAAGTTGCTGTGCGGTGGGACAGCAGTACAGAAAAGCACAACCTGAAGGAGTGGGTCCAGAGAAGGGCCACAAAAATGATCAGGGGTTGGAGCACCTCTGCTAGGAGGACAGGCTGAGGGAGCTGGGGGTGTTCAGCCTGGAGAAGAGGAGGCTCCAGGGAGACCTTGTAGCAGTCTTCCAGTACTTGAAGGGGCCTACAGGAAGGATGGAGAGAGACTGTTTACAAAGGCCTTCAGTGACAGGACAAGGGGCAATGGCTTCAAACTAGAGAAGAGCAGATTTAGATCACATGTTAGGAACAAGTAAGCTCTTTACTATGAGGGTGGTGGAACACTAGAACGGGTTGGGGCCCCATCCCTGGAGATATTCAAGGTGAGACTCGACGAGGCCCTAGGCAACCTGATCTAGTTGGGGATGTCCTTCCTGACTGCAGGGAAGTCAGACTGGATGACTCTTGGAGGTACCTTCCGGCCTGGACTGTTCTATGATTCTTGGAATATTTTGCTAAAAAATAAAAAATGAGAAAGACCTTCACCCACACTGAGGAGGAAGCTCCCTAGCTCTTCCCCTCTCTTCCTTTTTTCTTGAGCATATTAATTTTTCATCATTTCTCATTTACTAGGTGACCTAACTCGTATGTTTTTGACACACTAGAAATAAACTTTCCTTGGTGTAATAGGAACAGCTTTAGAGGAGTCTGCTAAGGCCAGAAAAGGACCTTTACTCTGTGATGTGGGAGGGATGACACCAGTGAGGAAAAACAGTGTGAATAATTCATGCAGCACATTCAGAGGCTGTGTGAATCCTGAGCTACCCTGAATACACTATTTGCTTTGCATTCATAATACTTCGTTATCTGATATAGAGATGAAGAAGGCAAAGTTATTAAGTGCAATGTTGTTTTAACACCACTTGTTGATTGCATAGCCATGCAAAGACAGTGACTACAAAGGACTTTGTTTCCTTCCATGGGAGCTTCTTGTCAAAATCATTCCCTATGCTAGGGAAGTTAGTGGAGAACACATTCAGCCTCCTAGCTGACAAAATACAGCAGTTGTCTGAGATTTCAGTGCAGGGGAATACATGAGTCCCTGTAAAAGAGAGCTCAAGAGGTCCTTTTCAGGTCAACACTAAGCAACCTTTTTCTTATTGCATGCCAGAATGATTAAGTTAGAGGGAAGAGTAGGTTCCTAATTACCACTACTAATGCCTACACAAGTAGTTATTGCTGAAAGGTGCAACTTGACGATGTCCAAGCAGCCAGAACCTCATTGTGCAAGTGTACTGAACATGGTCATGAGGAGCTTAGCCCTCTCAGATCTTACTGATTTCTGCTTCACAAAGGGAAAGTCTGGAACAAATCTTATTTGCTGAAAAAATATTCCTCCAAATTTTGGACTAAAATCTGCCCCAACTCCCCAGTGCTGACTCACTTATCCCAGTTGAGACTACATTTAATGGTGAACATTTGCATCTGTAACATTTTATGACCTTTGCAAGGAATATATTTGTAAATAACTGTGGGTTTTTTCCTATTGCAGAGTTTATTCCACCTCTGCTAAGCTGTTAGCCTATCACTCAGGTTTTATATGACTGGTTTAATATTCAACCAACACAACACCCTTATCACAGGATCCCTTAGTCCCTCTTCTGTCTCTCACTGTTTCTGAAATGAAAGCACTGTTTTGTCTTGTTCTAAAGAGATAAATCACAGAGTTTTGCATAAGCTGCAGGCTCAGCTGAATTAATTTCCAAGAAATAAAATGTTGTGTTAAGTAGCACTTGTTGAAGAGGATCTCTGATTTTTAATGACGACTGTAAAATGAAATGGCTTACATATTAGACAAGGCAGATGGAAGACTTTTTCTGCTGTCGCTCACACTCCTCATGATACTCTTCCTCATGTTTTTTTCCTTCTTTCCCGCTAACTAGAGTGCAGAGAAGCACTCTTCCTGTGAGGTAATGAACTTAGTGGCTTTAGAAAATTCTAACTGCAGTTGCAGAGGTTGCAAGTTCAGGCTCTGTGGACAATTCAGCCCAAAGTAAGTTATCACATGAGACAACCTTATAAACTTAATAGGATGTGTAGTGGACTGGAATGGGGCCCAGTTATTTACTCTGTGTACAGTGTGCCATTAAGCATGAAAGCTTCCTGAAACATCATGCCGGTTCCTGTGATTCTTCTGCAGCACTGCTGCAATTCAAACTCTGTAAAATTCATGGCAGTTGTGCTCACAAAAAACACACGTATAAATCCATGCTAGCCTCCATTTCAACTTTAAGTATCATAGCTCAAAGCTAGAACAACAAGGGCTTGAAGGCCTGCAGCCCAATTCAGACTTAAAATTGTAAGAGAGGAATTGGCTCCAGGGAGTACACAAAGGGTGAGCAGTTGTATAGAGTAGAAAGGAAGCATGGGCAAGACACACATGAAGGGAAGCTACTAGCTTCCATGTAATGTATTTCATGGCCAGAAATCTCAAATAGCTTAATGACATAAATCAATAACAGACACATTTTACGGACGGATACATTTAAACTATAACAATTTAATGTCAGCAAGTATTCTTGGTAGACAGGGACAAGCCTGATGCAGTTTTGTCCTTCTGACATGAGAAAAATCTCCATCATTCCATTGTCACAGCTCTGAGAAACCTATATCCTTCCTTTTAAAGACCTGTGATTGCCAGTAGGCATCACTTACCTCCATTCTCCCTTTCTCAAGGAATGATGGGGTCATGAGGGACAGAAGCCTTAAGGTACTGAGGTACAGGACCTGTGACTTAGGTCTGGGCTTTTCTTTCTCTGCCTGACTCCCCTTGCCACACTAAATGAGTGAGTCAGGAAGGACACACACAGCTGAGACCAGGTGACTTGGACAACTTTTTTGTTTGAACTGTCTTTGGAAATTACTGCTTATTACTATTAATACTATTAAAGTTTTAACACTAAGCAAGCATGGACCATGGGTTTTAGGGAGGTGTGGGCAGAATTGTTGTAGTGAATTAACCAGAGACAGTGGGCATCTGTGTAAACTCCTTAGAAATAAATAACCAAATGCTCTGGCCCTTCAAGTTAGTTGGGTCTCTTCTCACTGACCCCTCACAGTTAAGGTAATGGTTTTGTTACAAAGGCAATGTCTAAGACATCAACAGTACAGCTGCCTACTTGCAGCAGCAGATTTCAAGACTAGCTTTGTGGCCACTTTACCAACATTTCTATTAGCCAACAATCTGCTTCAGTAAAATGCCATTGAGTCTATTCCTGAACTTCATTGCTGTTATGTATATTTCCAGAAATTGCTTAGATAGGAGTACAGGTGGTTTATTATGTCTGTCACATTAACTCAGGGCTCAATCATCTCCCATCTGAAGTCAGCAATAAATTTCCATAAATTTCAAATAGAAATCAGATGTGCTAAAGTAACAGAAGCACATCTGCTTTGGAATGACATAAACTCTATATTCAGCTCCACTGGATCCTGTTGGAAAGGAAAACAAACAATATAGGAGGATGAGGTCATGCTGAAACAATAGGAATTGATCTTTGTTTCTATGTGCTTAAGTGCCTCATGCACTGAAGCAAGAGGCAGTGAGCTGCTTTGGAAAGAGTGTTTTCCCAATTTTGCTCTTGCAATCAAAAGAGGAATCTTAATGGAAACCATGCACCAGAAGTAACCACACTTCATTTGCATTTGGGAATGGAAAAGAGCAATGCATGTCAAGTACCTCTTCAAACAATCGCATCCTCTAAAATCTGGGCTTTGTTTTATTTATGGATGGCAGAAAATTCACTACAGGGATTAATGTGGCATCCAAGAAGAAAGAACAATGTATGAGTTGAAAAAAATGCAAAATGTGAGCACTGCAGCACTTTTATGGGCAGACTGTGCTGCCTGCTCTTTGATATCTGGGGTTTCTTCCAAGATTACTTGACTGCTTGAACAATCTTAGCTGCCTGAATTTTTAGTCATTGTTACAGTTACAAGCATTAACGTAGGAGCAACTCCATCCCTGACGTTTTAGCTGATATTGGACTTTGTAGGTTTAAAATTTGAGCAAGCACTGTAAATTGGAGGAGAAGTCTCTTTCCATGCACAGTTATTTTTATATATATATATATGCACATACATACAGATATGCACACATTTATCCTTTTTCTCATGGTCCTGTGGTTCAATATCCACCTTTCTTCTGACATACTCACTCCATGTGGGTAAAATCAATACAAGTAATTTCAAAATCTGGGCTCTGAAAAGATCTGTGATTATTAATATAGGACCAGATCCTAAATCTCTTGACCACAAACAAACTGCTCTACAGTCCTTGGCAGTCCCCCCCACGTCACAGGTCTTCCCTGTTGTCCCTTATCTCTTGGAAAACTACAACTGTGCCTAGTAGGGCCATGTCAGAGACAAAAAGCCAAGTAACTCTCCACTCCCAAAGTGGCAGGTTCTGCTTTCTATCCTAGCATAAGCCTTAACAGAGGTGAGCACTGATTACAGCAATGACTACAAAGAAAAGCTGCACCTACTCCAGCAGTGCTTCCCGTAACTGGGCTACACAACTGAAATTCAGGGAAATCTTCAGTACCAGGGCTGGTTTACATAAAAATTCTATTTAGTGTGAAGATACCCAAAGCAGCTCTATAGGAATGAGCTGGCTACTGGAAGTAGCCCAGCCCTAACAGCGTAAATCTAAGCACTTATGCTGATGCTTGACACGTTTATTTAGGAGACCTTTTACTTAGGTAATTAAATTTTGCCGTCATGGAAGCTGTGAGAGAAGCCTTTCCCCACTAAGGTGCTCAGTAAAACTCCCATCAGCTTCACTAAGAACAGCAGTTCTCATTTCCACCTACTCCAGTCCCTCTGTTCCAGCAGTGGCCAATAGAAGATGACTCTTGGAGATTATAAAAAAACATGAGTGTATGATGATACTGTTCCCAAAACACTCTCACAGCTTTCAGGAAACTGTGGTTGAGAAACTTCCTGGCCCAGAGGTGTATTTATGCATTTAATAGCTCTCCGTGGGCTTGTCAACAGTGCTAAGGTTTGCTCACTGACTCCTAAAAAGACACAGAATATATTCTCACATGAGTATTTTGAGACATAACTGCACAGTACACTCAATTGACTGTAATAATAAGTTACCCCCCTTTAGGGACTGTACTTTCTATTACCAAAAACAAGGAGAGGAAGAAAATACTGAGGAGATTTGATTATTTCAGTCATCCTTGTATACTCTGGTCTGTTTTCAGCAGCAGAAATGATGATCAGGTTGCCATCTGCCTGGTTTGCAAATGGCCTGTCTGGTTCTCTTGTGATCTTACCAGTAACTGTTAGGGCTTTCAGAAACATGACTACATTTGGCCAAGCAAGGTATTTCTAACACAGGATCTGTAAGACAGATAGATGGTCAGTGATGCTCAAAAGAAAGCAAGGTATATGTCCTGACTTTGGCTTGAAATCAGTGAGGGCTGGAATGAGGTGGGAGTAGTGAAATATCATGGTGGGAAGGAGCGCTGTAATCTTCCTGGAATGTTAGCATTTAACTAATTTGATAACTGACCAGGGGTGAAATTTAAAACAAATAATGAGTAAAGTTATTTTTCAAAGTCAACCAAAAGTTCAGAAAGAAAGCTATATTTTCATGAGGCAGCACAAAATCCGCAACAGCAAATAAGTAATGGAAATTGGGAAATGTAGGAGGTAAGTCATGCAAAAATGAGACCAAGAAAAATAGAGGACTGACACTTCCCTGTTGACATTTACCAGCACTTCAGATTCTCTCTAATACCTGTTTCTGAGTGAGACATCATTTCAAAGCAGTTCATTCTGGGTGGATGAAATGTTTAGTTATCATAAAACTTGTTCTTACTTTTCAGTGATAGCTTTCATCCTCTGAGATCTGCCTATCTTCTTTCTCTTTGTTAGTAAGAAGTACTTCAATTACTGCAAGGATACTCACTGAAGATTTAACAAAGTACTTTATCTGTGCTGTTTATGGACTTGACAGTTGTTCAAAGAGTCAGACAGGCCTGCTCAGGCATAAGAGAGGCAGTCTCCTTCCAATCTTTGTGTCTTACTTACAATACTCCTTTCAGAAAGCTTCTCATGCCACCAAAGATGCAGATCCTTAGATAACCCTGAACTTACAGCTAAAGAGATGAAAGAGAGAAGATTCTTCAGTGAAGATCAATACAGCCATGGGGAACCCTAGAATTCACCCAGAGCAGCTTTCTTCTTCTTTGATTTCAAGTCAGTTTTGTTATTTTAGGAACCTGGGGATGAAAGTATTTTTCTCTCTGGTCTTTTCATATAATTCTGTGATACTTCTTCAACAAAATTATGCCACAGGCATCTGCTACAGCATTTTCATCCACTTACATCTCTGTGATTCACATACTTTTTGTCTTGTTTGAATGATATGCAATACAGAATTGGATTCGTTATAACGTTCACAGCAGTAAAAGAGCATGTTTTGAATGAGAGACACATTGCAAGCTTTTTAAGAAAACAACAGAATAGCTTATGTGGTCATATGATTTAGGAAAAAACTCCGTTTAGTTCAACTCAGAAAGGAAAAAAACAGAAAACTGTATCTTCTTTGGATTTTTGGAGTTTCATCAAACAGAAAATTCAGTGAAGCACAAGGAATAGAAGGAAAAATTCAACAACTACCCGAAATTTTGATTTTATACATGTATAAATAAATTGTAACCACATTTAATTGGTTTTGATAGAAGTGTTCCCCTATACCATGAATAATTTTTGTCTTGATGAGAGCTATCTGAGTCCTAACTTTCTTTTGCAAATGTGTCTTCCTTTTAGTGCTTGTACCTTAACCTATGCAACAAAACTCAGGGACGGAAGGCTAACTATAGGCAGAACCGAAATGTGCATATATCCAGGTCAGCAGTTTATCAGGACAGAATTGTAACCACAGGCTCATCCTCTACTTCATGGTTTACAGTGTGAGGAACAGCAGAGCTATACCAGCCAAGGGAGGGATTTGGGTGCACCAGTTGACAGCAGCTGCTGCTTATTCTGCAGCTGACAACAGGAATATCAAATCCAACTCCACTCCTTACGACCAGACCAAATTTCTCTCATTCTGTTCCCCTTTGTCTACATGGCAGCCTGGTACTTGCCAGGATTTGGATCCTTATCCTCAGGCTAGTAAGTTTCAGCTCTGGAGCCTGAGAAGCCTTCAGCTGGAAGTGTTGAAATATGCCCATTGCTGGAATTGCTCTGCAGGTCCTGTAAATGTATTGTACTATTGGCTATTTGAAAACATTTGGATGAAAACATTTCAGTAGAACTTGCCAGGGCTGCCAGATGATATTTTCTCCTCTTCAATTTAGCAGCTGTACAAATGCATTTACCATGAATATCTGCATGTGCAACTGCAAGTCACTTACCCATCGATTCTTGTGAATATATACACTGCAGGAACTGCATATAAACCTCCCTTGGTAAAACTTCAAGCTCCTCTTACCTTGCAACAATGAGTGTCAAAGTGGAAGATACTCTTCCATGAGCAAAACTATTAAGCAAATACCAGCATCCCAGATAGAAAGGACTGCATGCAATTGCCAAACCCATATGTCTTCCAGCCAGCTGAAAATAAACAAAACAAAACTAGAAAGATTGCACCAATTGTTTTGTACATTACAATTTTAAGAAGCTCAGTTTTTAGTAATAAAATTGTAACACTTGTGGCAGTTGCTCTTTCCTCTCCTTGAAAAATGTTGGCTTCTATTAACTAGTTGTAGTAACCTAGAGAGTTTTATTTCCAAATAACAAAGAAACACATAAAACAAACAAACTAAAAGAATACAAAAGGTGCCACCAAGAAATTGCCTGTTCAAAAAATTTATGGGTTTTCCTCAGAAGAAGCTTATTTTGCTTGCTGTTCTTCCATAGTATGCAACACATTAATCTTCAAACCCCCATGCGAAAGATCAAAATGGGAAATAATACTTCAAATGTTTGTCACTTTAGGGGCTTGGAGACTAATTTGCTTTGAAACTGTTTAGGAAAAGCAGATCTGATCAAGCAGCTGGATTTCAAGAGAAAACAATTGAAGAGAGATCTTAGTAAAGGTCCGCTAGTTTGCAACACAAGTAGTGTAGACCTAAAGGAAAGAACATTGGGGAGTGATATTTAAACCCTCACAAAAATCTGTTTTCAGAAAGTTTATTCTGAGCTAATACAAGAAAAGTTCAGAGACAATCCAGCATTCTTAGGATAGATACCTCTTGGAAATCAAACTTGTATAATAAAGACAAGATCTTAAGCATATGGTTGTCTCTTACATGCTCTTTTACCTGTCTCAGGCTTTGGTCTTCTTACTAGCAAACTTTGCTTTCTGCTCATGTCTTGCTCTCCAACAGCCACGGGTGGTTTGAAGGCTGTCGCTGTAAGAGGGAGTTTAATTCTCCAACAACATGTTGTTATGTGAATATAAATCAGACAAGTATTCCCTGCTTTCCTAGGTCTTATTTTGCCTCAGTAGAATAAAATCTACCCATTTGTAACTTCTCTTTAGACTAAGAGGCTGACAAATATTTAACGTTTTGAAGAGTAGAAAAGACCTGGCTTATTAAATAATTGCAAATGTTCCTGCTGGCTTTAATGATCTTTGCATCAAGTTCTAATTTAGGATAGAGATGATAAGCCTCATAATACCTAGCTGGAAATAGATGGAATTTCTTGCAGTGCAGATTGAAGATTCTTAATTTCTGCATTTGAAGTGATATTCAAATGTGAACACTTGCAATTATGAGACACTTTTTCAAATGTAATAAGATAAAGGTCTATATGCAAATAAACACTGGTCTGTAGAAAAGAGTTTTGTCACACACCACTTAATTTATTCTTTGACAAGGCTGCTAGACTGGATGATAAAGGTGTATCTGAAACTGTAATATTCTTAGAATAAGGTAATGGTACTACTAATTCTGTCTGAGGGCCTGGGAAAGAATGGATCATCCCTTTATTTTCCCTAGTTGTACTTGCTATTAGTCTATGATGTTATTCCTTTTTTTTTTTTTCCAAATGTTCAAAATAGAGTTGGCTCCAAGATTGATTAAATATCAGAATCAACAAAGAATATAATAGAACAAGTATAGGACAAAGAACTGACTGACTTCCTAGGAGAGATCTATCAATAGGAAGTCATTATCATAAAGGGGCAGTTCTTGGGCATAGACAAAGCCTGGTAGCTGTTAAGATAAGGACAAGACAAGAATACAGAGGGATCTAGAATCATTTGGTTACCATCTGAACTATTCAAAGAACTTCAAGATACCCTCTTGCAAAATGGTATGTTATGACAGGATGGAAAACAGGGATCCCTAGAAAAGATTTAGCAGTCACATTCAAGAAATAAATGAGTGTAACTGCTGAAGAAAGTGAGGTGATTATGAGAAGTCTCTTTAAGAATGGATTTCACAAGTGTCTTTTGAATTATTGAGGTTACAGCTGAAGGTGAGGTACAGAGAAGAACAAACTACTTCATTTCTTGAAATCCAATTCTCCTTTGTTATGACTCTTAACTTATACAAAAAGAAGATTAAAGAGCAGAAAACAGGGAATGACTTTACAGTTTGAAAGCTCACTTTTTACAGTATGCTGAGTTTAATCCTGCAATGCATTTTACACAGGAAGCAGATCTATGCTGTGCAAAAGACCCTCCAAATTAAACTTACCTTGACTTGTAGATCCAGATCACATAGCAAAACATTTTACAGAGATATAGCCTGAAGGGTCAGAAGCAACTAGGAAGGCCTGCCTGGAAGAATTGTCTTGAAGCAGTATTTTCTGCAGTTAGAGTGTAACAACTAATGTGCAGTGAAAGCCTCCATAAACTGGAAAGGTTGTTAAACCAGATACAGTCTAGTAAAATATAAATGACAATGTTTTCTTAATTGGTGGAGGTAATTAATCACCTCATTAACTGTGGTGACCTCTCTACTTCTTTAGGACTCCAAGTCAAAATATAACCCTGATTATTAATTTATTGGGGCATGCTAGGACCTCTAAGTATCTCTGAGTGGGAAGATTTAGCTAGTATGCTCTTATGTCCATAAAAAAATATGGATCTCGTAGAATTCTTCTGAGCATCAGTTCCCAGCAGAGATTTATTCATGTTTCACAATCTGACCTGCTCAGGTCAGGAAGATCAGGGCATGCTGAAGCTTGGAGCACATCACTCCTTGGGGAAAGCAGTGCAGAAGGCATGACATTGATTTCTAAATGTCATCTTGTGAACAATTTGGTCTTCCTGTAAACTGTTAAGAGTTATACAAAGCACTTGAACTCGTTGAGGCAACTAGTAGAGGCAGCTGGAAAACATTCCATTTTTTTAGCCACCATCAAAAGAACTTCTACATTTTGAAAAGCCAAGAAATCGTTTGGATTCAAATGAGAGAAAAGTTTTCAGTTGGGAGTAAAAAAAAAAAACAACAAAAACACCAACACCACACCAACCTGTTTATCAATTCTGGGTTTGTTTTATGGGAAAAAAAAAATAATGAAGAGCTTTCTCATGAAAATGTATCACATGTCCAAATTAGAGGAACTATGAATAGAACTTTTCAGCTATCACTAAGAAATAGTGATTTATGTTTGAGAGAAAAATGAGAGGTTTTTTTCTTTCCATATGTGCTTATGTATGTTTAAAGGAAGGCATGCACACATAGTTTCTGTGCAAGCTATGTATTCACATGCAAAATACCCGTTCTAGGGACCAGGTGGATGTTCTCTGGCTTCCTGAGAAGTTTCAGAGGGTTTAGGATGAGTTCAGCAGAAACTACTCTTTACCCATAAAAATTCAGCTGCTATCTCTCAGGTACTTGAGAGCAGCACAGCCTTTTAGTAGCAGTGCTAAATGTAATACAGACAGCTACATTGCTTCTGTTATGAGAGAGAGCATTATTTCATCTGGAAGCTTATGGCTATAGCTACTTACACTTAATCATCCCTTTACCAATGTGATATGTTACAGCAGGCAGAAGTCTGCAAATAGCAGGTATTACAAGCAAAGCTTGCATGAATCTGGCACCATCCCATGGCATACATTCTTGTGGGGATTTTTTTTCAATTCAACTGTAAATGGCATGGCAAGGCAAGATAAATTCATCTGCATTCTTTCCTGTAATATGAATGGTATTTGACCATGTAGTGGTACCTCCTATATCATCTTGCCTCACATGTGCTGAGAAATGCAACAGATTCTATGCCAGTTTTTGGATTTCTCTTCTGAAAATGTAATTTAGAAGCTGTGGGATCAGCCATCCTCAAAATGAAAAGTACTCTCAACAGCATGGAAAAAGCATGGATGCTAAAATTTCTTTTTTTATGGCCTGACCTCAGAAAATGTTGACCTCCTGCATCCATCCATTCTGACTGAGAAATAAGTAGTCTGACTGGATACAGCTCAAAGATCTGAATGAATAAGTGTATTGGCAGGAACATCCATGGAAACTAGTGTATTAAAGAAAGTATTAGGAAAAAAAAACATCTGCCAAGAGGGAATTTTAATCCAGATTTTGACCACAATATGTTTATGTTTAACTAAATAATCAACAGACACATAATGCATCACTTGTGACCAGAGCAATGACATTTTGTTTCCACAGTAGTCTAAAAATGGTTGTAAAGTATTCTACTGAGCAGAGCTGATTCACATGAATAAATCTGAGAAATCAGCAAAACTGATCCTAAGAATGAAAAGAAAAAAAGGCTGTAAAACATACACATACCTTTGAAATTATTAGAGGTTATTTCACCTTCATGGATTTGTTGTCATTGTTTTAGATGATGCAAATAGGATCACAGAATTGTTAGGGTTGGAAAGGACCTCAAGGATCATCTAGTTCCGACCCCTCTGCCATGGGCAGGGACACCTCACACTAGATCAGGTTGCTCAGAGCCACATCCAGCCTGGCCTTAAAAGCCTCCAGGCATGGGGCTTGCACCACCTCCCTGGGCAACCTGTGCCAGTGTCTCACCACCCTCATGGTGAAGAACTTCTTCCTAACATCCAATCTGAATCTACCCACTTCTAGTTTTGTTCCATTCGCCCTAGTCCTGTCACTACCTGACACTCTAAGAAGTCCCTCCCCAGCTTTCTTGTAGGCCCCCTTAAGATACTGAAAGGCCACAATAAGGTATCCTCAGAGAATATTACTTCAGCTTTGGGTGCTATGTTCAGACCAATGAATTTATTTCTTAGTTTTTAGTGAGAAGACTCTGGTGCAATGGAAGATACCTGAGACCTTGCAGATTTGCAGTTTTCATTGTTGCAGTTATGAAATATGCTGTCCTTTGGGTAGCAAAATTAATTGCTATGTTAACCAAACACATAGTCAGTGAACACTCAAACATGACTTTTCAGTCTATAACATGAGCAGCCAGATTTGTTATTGACAGTCAACTCAAATATTCAGTGGAAGTTGTACCCTGTTTTGGTTTGGAAAATAAATGGTGCTTGTGATACAACAAACAAGATTCTTAAGTAAAACGTTTGCCACAGCTTTCCCTCCATAAGTCTCAAAAAAGCAGGAAAATTGTCTCAACCAGTCCAAAGACACAACAAGCTGAACATGAGCAGGAGAGACCCATTTCACACCGATTTCTGCAGAGTTCTCCTGGCTATCAACACTGCAATACACAGCATCAGGTTGTGCAGGACAAAGTTTCTAGCTTCAAATCTACCCTTGCTTTGGACCCCATGTATTGTAGGGCCCTATCAAGAGAGTCAGGGAGTGAACAGTTGTGGGTTTGGGTTTTTTTGGGGGGTTTGGTTTGGTTGGTTTTTTTTTTTGTGCAGGCAGGCAGAAAGGGAGAAATTAGCATGAATGGGATATTTTCACTTTTCATAGACCTGATGCATTTCCTAGTCAGGGAAGGAAACTGACAAAACTTCACAGCTCCAAAATGGGTCTGACAGTGATTTGTGAGGGATTAGGATAAAACTGAGAAAAACCATCACCCAGTCATCTGGGTCAGCAGCCAGCTGCTTCTTCAGCTAACTATGCTTTGTTGTCTGAGTTGCTCATCCTCAGGACGTTTTTGTAACTCTTGAGCATTGCCCCAAGTGAAGGTCTAGGGGTAAATGAACTTAGGATGCAGAATGTGAAAGGTACAGAAGTAGTTCTTTATGTCTCAGAGACCTCTTGTTCCTCTTTATTCCTTTGCTTCCACTGGCTCTGACCCTGTTTTGCCTTCTTGTGATGAACAGAAAGAATTGACAGAGCTCTTACCCTCAGCTCTTCTCTTCTGCATAAAAGCAGTTCTAGGACAGCACAAAAGCCACAACTTTATTTTCTTTATTTTTCTAGTCCTTTTGTGTGTTTTTTTTCTGTAGATTTTAGCATCCACGGAGATGCAGCATCCTCAGCAAAGAGTTCTGCAGCACATCACTGAAGCGTTCTATACTTGCCAGCTTTCCTCCAATTTTCAGCTTCTCTTCCCACATCTTCTTTAATGGCTCATACTCAACAAATAGCTGCAGCTCACCACACTATACCTACAGTCATCACTCAAGCAGACTGCAGTGGTGGGGTAGAGCAAAGTTTGCTCTAATTAACAAAGATGAACAAGTCAGATCCAAAAAAAAAAAATAACGAACCATTTCCCGGCCAGAATTCTTATGTGAACTGCCAAGGACTGTGGAGCATCGAAGCTTCACTGCAGTTCTCTCTGTGTGGGGAAGATTAGTTTTGACCTGCCTTTTCCAATAGAAACATTATTCTGTGTGTGCCAAAAAAATACACACACAAAAAGAACTCTTTCACTGCCCATTAGTCCCTTGCTGGGAAGGAAGAAATTGAACAAACAAATGGCATATGTTAGTCACATTGCTTCACGCACTGCTGGAATGCTTTCAGATACTCTGGTGCCTTCAATTAGAATCTCTGTAAAATTAAGCATAATTGATTTTATCTATTTATTTTTTTGGACAGTGGAGTGACATCTGAAATGAAGTATGGCTTACATGAAGCCAGGCAAACGTGACACACATTGGAATAAGCACGTAGCAACCTTGAAGAAATATATATGTTTTGTGGAACTCTTCCATCTGGCTAAATTGCAGATAACTGGCTGGGGTATGTTTTGATTTTTGGCAGTCATAATATTCATTTCATTTGAGTACCCATAATTGTGAAGTGACATTTTTAGAGCTCCTGTACATCCTCCTCTCATAAAATGGCACATATAATAGTTTTAAGTGGCATCACTGAAATCAGGCAGACTGCTGACAGCTGACAAGATTGAATGGGAGTGTCTGGTCCAAATCTGCAAACAGCTTTGTGAGAAAGAAATGTTCCCAATTTTAAAGTTCTTTTCCTATGAAAGATTTATACCTATTTCACTTACAAGATTAATTTTCACTATTCTTTCAATATTATCCCTGAATGCCTTAGTTAATGATTAAAGAGCATTCTCCAACAATGTCAATAGTATCAAATAATTTTATTTAAAAGATCACTTTTGTTTGTGGTTTGCCACATGTCACTGAGTCCTTCTGACTAAAAGAAAAAAAAAATCCATCCTTTCACTTCAAAGCTCTCCCACTGGCATTATGACATCTTGAGAAGCTCTCATCCTTTTCAGGAGGATTAGGACCAGGACCAGCATTTTTACAGTTGATTTTCTCAAGATGCCCATGAAAGAGTTGTGATCCTTTCTCAAACCAGAAGGTGGCAAGCACTCTTAAAGTATGAGCTGCACTGAAACAGGCCAGGCTACCTTCCGATAAAATCTCAGCCACCATTGTCCTCTGCTCAAGCACTCAGCCTTGGGTTTCCCAGCCAGAGGTTTGCCTTTTAACAGAGTCCAGTAAATCACAGCAAGAGAGGACTAATAAGAGACGCATGGAGGGGATTTAAACTTATCTTCTGTTGTAATTTAAGCAACAATCTCTGTGAGATGAGTAGAAAATAATTGTGTAGAAAATAAAGCTGACCGGAAAAAAAAAAAAAAGACATTTCCACCCCACGGCAGCTCTGGCAAAGGAAGAAGGGTTTCTAAGATATCAGACTGGCTGCCAAGCACAGCCACAGAAGAGCCATGAAGTGCCTGGAGCTAAATCTGCCCCACAGCCCTTGTGCAAATGCAGATTCATCTACAAAATATTAAATAATGCTCAGTGTGGGTTTTTTCCCAGAAGATTCCTTATTCCCAAAACTTATTTCCTGGCAAAAGCTGCACGCTTTTCCCTCTAACCTGTTGTGCTGGTTTGAGGCCAGACAGATCCTCTCTTGCCCTGAGAGGGACAAAAGAATGACACACAAATCAATTGAAGAGTGATGGAAAGGTTAAATGGAAAAGCAATTGGTGAAACTACAAAACACTACAAGCACAGTGGCAAAGATATCCCAAAGCATACAGAATCCTTTGTACAACACCCAAAGAACTCCCAGCTGTTCCCTTCTCCCCACCTGAGGGTCTACCCAAAACTCCTAGGCTCTTTCTTCCCTCCTCTGCCTCCCCCCACTGCTAGGCTAGTCTCAAGCTGGCCAGGTCTGAGACTGCCCCACATCCCCCTTCTCCTCCTGGCATTAGGCCTGGACAGGCAGAAGAGGCCTTGAGATACTCCCCCACTGTTACCCAATAGAGAGCATCTCCCACAGGAGCAGAGAAGGAAGAAAGAGGAAGAGAAGGACTTTGCAGATGGATTTGTAGGGTGAAGGATTTCTTGGTAGAAATACACTGATTCCTGTGTGCACCTCATTGGGTTGGACACTTGGGACACCGGAGGTGTAGCTTATGTGGCAGTACCAGGAGACACCCAGCCTGAACTGCCACACCTGTCAGCCTTAGAAAACAGAGTGTCTGCAAACAACAAGGGCAGAAAGCTGATGTGTTCTGCTGTGTCAAGTTGGAGACATTGGTAGGAAATGGCCTCCCCAGCATTTTTTTCTCAAGCATTTTAGTGAAATTCCAGTCTGTAACTTAGCTGGGAGGAAGAGATCTCCCAGGGCGTACTACACAAGAGTGCCTGGCTGGTGAATTAATACATCTAGATAAATCTGTTATGCAAGGAAACCAATATATCCTCCATTTCAGTAGTGTTTACGTCATAACTTAATCTTAGCACTTAGTCTGAAGGCTTCATGTGAGTTGGATTATGTTTCTGACAGCCTATTTCTTTTTTTTCTTAATATAATGTCCAATGAATTGGTGGAAAAGAAAGTTTTCACATAAAGGGCATCATTTCTGAGCTGCTTTTTTTAAAATCCTGAAGGCCTCAAAGCATGAGGAGGGCAATGCAGTCTTCAGATGCCTGGCAGGGGCTGGTGATTTGAAAGCAGTGACGACACAATCCCCTCTGACATTAATCCTGGGCTGGAAGTGAAACACTGCTCCTGCCATCGTTAGTGTCCCTAATTATACATTGCCACAGCTTGGGAGGTGGCTGGGCTGACAAATCACATTCATCCATACCATCCCATGCCAGGCACTTGGTGGAAAGGTGATGGCTGCCCCTTCCACTTCCACATGAAAGCATGAGAAAAAGAAAAGAGAACAGAGAGGGCAATACCTCTGTCCTTATGGCAAGCCATGGCCTCAGCTTTCCCTTTCTCTTGGTCATGTCAAATACGAATACTGGGAAGAGAAGGCTGTTCAGGCTGTTTTAAAGGTATTACAATAAAGAAGTAAATTAAATCATAGAGATGGATTTGAGAAAGAACAGTGATCTCACATTCAAACCATATTTAGAACCTCCTAAGCCCCACATAGGATTTATCATACCTAGGCATCCCAGGCATGCCCATCTTGTACCTCAATCAACAAGCCCATGCCCAGAAACAAAACCTGCCCCATCTCACAGGCAGTACCCCACTGCAAGTGGCTTCACAGGCTTGAGCACCTTCTGTGCACGCTGCCATGGAGACTGGCTTTTCCCTAGAGCCAAATAATGGCAGCATATCTCACCCTTCATCACTTCATCCTCGATTTCATGCCTGATAAAAAAAGGCTTAGGGGAGACCTTATCACCATGTTCCAATACTTTATGATCTGGCTGGACAGAGTGCTGGGCCATCTTATCTAGATTATGCTTTTTCTCAAGGTTGGACCAGATGATTTTTGAGGTCCCATCCAATCTCTTATTCTGTGATCCTCCAGTTACCCTGCCCCAAGCTGCAAGCCTGGATCTGTTTGTGACTCCAAGGTCAGCAGTGAAAAGCCCTTTGTTTACTGAGCCCACAGGGAGTTCAGAGTCCAAAGTCCTGCTACTCCCTGCAAAATGAATGCTGACCTACTGAGCTGGTAACAAATCCACCAGCAGCAGGAGGAACGAGGTGGCATAACATCTGAGATAATGCCAAGGGATACAGTGCAGTCTTAGAGGAAAGCTGATGCATATAGAGGAAGTTTGAGGCAAATAGGTTTTAATTAGAGCATCATTCAGCCCTTTGGATATTTACTGAATACTAAGCCAGATTTAACAAGGCATTTCCTTGCCAATCGTCACATACATTAAAGATTACACAGAACAAGAAAAGACTTCCTAAGGAAATTCTAAGAAAAGACCCAAATCAGAGTTTAAAGGGTGAACTGTCTTTTACCCTGCTTACAAGTATTTTCCAGGGAAGCAAAATGTTATTACCCACTCACCCTGGCTTCCACCTAATTCTGCCTGCTAGTATTATTCCAGTTTTGATAGGTGCCACTGTAAAACAGGACTCTTGAATAGGTGCTTCTTAGCTGGACTCAAAGCTAGGACCACAAAGGACAAGAAACAGATCAAGGACATATTTAAAATGGACCTGTAAGTGACAGTTCCCACAAATATGAGACTGAGTCTGAGAAGTATAATCTGCAAAAACCTCCTGATTTTTTTAAGGATACTGCCTACTCTTTTCTCCTTATACTGATAGCTTATCTGCTCCTTCATACTGCAGAAATGCACCAGTGCTTAATGCCTGGTCCTTTTCTTTTGGAAGTGCTGTGCTAAGCAGCTTTGCAGTCTGCAAGTACCAGACAAATCATTATATGGCCAATCAAAGGAGACCAACTTGATCATTTAAATGGATAATAAGGCACTGGCTACACACTGGAGGACTTGTCCAAAATATAGAGAAAAAGCAGAAGCCATACACCCAATACGACATTTGGCAGACCTCAGCAAGTCTTCTCAGATAAATAGAAATTTTACCTAAAAATTAATTTCCAGACCAGCTGAAGGTGGTGGGGAAACTTGTCATGTGGTATATTTTGAGGGTGAAGAAGTGTGAGGCAAGGTCAACCAGCAGGGACATTATCAGACCTTCATAATCTTTCTCAAACAGGAACTTTTCTGTTTTATTTCTTTACCTTCTGACTGACATTTTTACCCCTTTAAAAATGAAGCTAGATTTTAATATTAAAATAAGTCTTAAATAATGTGAAAATTGAATAGGTTCACCTGGATTAAAAATCTATATGTATGCTTTTCTCCTTTGCTCCATTTCTCTAAATTCTTCCATGTCAAAACAAACAGAATTTCTCCCCTGATTCTTCAGTGTGTCCAAGACCAGTGTTTATCCCTGTGTTTATGCTTAAATATGTATCTGAACACTTCTCTGTTAGTATCACAATGCATTCTGACACTGTGCTGTGGCTGTGCACTGTGACCTTCACACTTTCAAACATCTCCTGCCTGAAATTTATCAAAGGATAAAGAGGTATCTGTGGTTAGTTTACTAGGTCAAAACCAATCCATCTCAAGGATCTCTGAAAACTGACTATGTTCTACCTCTGACTACAAGTGTCCACTTGAAAATCGCAGACATTCTTTTAATATTCTCAGGAAAGAAATTGAAAAGTAAAAGAAAGGGGAGAGGAGTATAAACCTTAATGTATATATAAATGTGGCAGAGAGTAAATGCAAGGAAAGTTCCCACTCCAGTTGGCCCTTCCTTTTCTGCAGCCCTGGCAGAAACAGCTCCTGCAACTACCATCTTTGGCAGCTATTCAGTGAATCACAGCTGAAGATGCTCAGATGAACCTGTGGGAATCAAACCTGCCAAGTCCTTCATAGCTCCACTTGGTACAGTCTCATCTTTATTTAATGTTCTTTTCTACCCTGCTGTGGCTTAGTGCAGCTCTTCTCTGTGACTTCCATTACAATGCACAGGCAAGAATTATTGCATCCTTAAGAGAAGAGCAAATCATTCCACCCCTCCCCGTCATCCTGGTCAGATGCAAGATTCAGGATGGGAAGATGTCACAAGCAGGCAGTCAGAAGTGGCCTGAGAGTCTGGTGAGAAAGGAAGCAATGCCCCAGAGGAGGTCATCACTTCTTATTGCTAGCTCCTGCCCCAAGAGGAGGCACGACTGGACCATGGTCCTGAGAAGTTAATGAGAACTATTGAGTTTCCAAAGCCCAGGGTAATCCTGAGCCTGTTTGTCAAGGAGTTTTTCAGAACAAGGAGGACCAAAGTCATTGTCTCTACAGACTCTGGGCCTGCACTTTCCCCTCACTTGCCCAATTGCTCTTTGGAACAATCTCTTGCTGCAGTACTATACTGTTGAGGCAGGATCAATATTGCATCACCTTCTTATTAACTTCTGGGTGAAATGTGCATGCTCCAGGATCCACTAAGAAAATGGCTGTTGCTTCACCATTCTTCAGATGTCCCTATTTGTCACCATATTTGCAAGCAAGACCCTGGAAGTCAGACTCTATTACAGCCACAATCACCAGTCCAGGGGGAAATTAACCAAAAAAAGGACTTACTTTTTATTTCAACAGAGAACAAGCCACCACCAACAAAATGCAGCTTGGCAAGAAAATTGAAAGGAACTCATCATTTTTAATGAAAGTTAAAGTGATTGTATTCTAAGCAAGTTAATTATATCATTGGATTATTGCTGCTTGACAGATTAATTTAATTTACAGTCAGTGGAGAGGTAACCCATACTAGAAGCCCATTGCAAAGCTTTTCATTGATCTTTAATGGGCTTTGGATTGGATCTTTGGCTGGTTTTGCCTTTATGCCTCTATAATGCTAAGCCATAAAAGAACAGAGAATTTAGTTCTACTTTGTGTGCATTGTTTTCAGAAGGAAAATGATCAGTAGTGGTAGTATTAATACTGCAAAGTCAACTGCATCCCTTTCTGACAAGTCCAAAATACTATTTTAAGAACATCATGCTCTTGTCAGAGGTGTAGTAATTACCTGCTGCAATCAGTTTTAATTTGAAAAGTTGTTTTCTTTCTCAAACCACTGCTATTCTAATACAAAATCTTTTACAAAAGCTGTAAAACAAAACATCTGAGAATAACATCTTCACTGTTAAGTGCTACTTTTCACTTTTAAAGTATCACTTTCTCCTTTGCTGTGACTTAAAAGTGATGCTGCTGCTCTCTGTCCTGGTTTCCCTTGGTGGAGAATCCTAGGCCATGGTTTACAGGCTACTAGCAGTTTGGGGTCAGCCAGGGCAGCTGAATGGAGTTGGACACAGGTGTAGCTCATACCATAAACATCACATCCTCATTATAAAGGGGGAATTTTGATGGGGGTAGGAATTATCCTGCTTGGAGGCCTTGGGCTCTAATTCCACCTGCTTCTCCCTGTCTGTGGAAGGGCTCACTTACCATTTTGCTCCTGAAGTCTGCCTACCTGCTTAGTGTGGCTGCTGTGCATTCCCTGGGCTAAGTATAATTTTGTATACTTTATAATGACATTGGTATTAGTATGACTGTTTCATTACATCTCTTTTTGTTTTAATCCATGGGTGGTTTTTCCTTTTCCTGATCCTCCCCTTCTCTGTTGGGGGTCATTAGGTGATATGGCAATTGCTATGATTTAGCCCCTGGATACTGGCTAAGCATAGGCACCCTCAGAAAAAGAAACATCTTGTCCCTCAATTTCAACTATTTTTCAGTTTTTTTACATGTTAGAGAATTGTACTACAATTAAAGAATGTAGGAAAAGTTTCACTTATTTGTGGGTTTATTTCCCTCCAAGGAAAAAAGACCTTACTTTTGATAAGAAAAGTTTGAATGGGGACTTTTTCTGCTAAAATTATGGGGATTTTTTTTTTCTTCTTCTGCTGTGTATTAGGTGAAATCTTTGTCTTCTTTTTCATTACGCATTGACTCAAACCTCTTCCCAGTTGAATGATGTATGCAGTGTGTTTACTGTCTGTTATTGTTTAAGGTCCACACAATAGCAGACTTGAGACAATTCTATCTGCACCCTTCTGGCTATGTTTTCAGTTGTTCAGCTGATCAGGAAGACCTGAGATGCTTTCAGATTGTATCAGTGCTATTGAATCTAGAGGATTGTGTACAGTGTTTGCTTTGAGTCATAGCTGAGTTCTGTACATCCAAAGACCATACTGTAAACATATGTGAAGTTGGAATGAAAATCAGAGAGAATTATCCATATAGAGAGAGGGGATTTGGAGAAGAAAGCTGCCCTGAGTGAATTCTAAAATTCACAGTGGTATTCTTTAATAACTGGGAAAGGGCATTTTCCTGACCCTTACTTTCTTTTTAATGGCTAGTGTAAAAATTAGAAAGTTTCCTGTTCATGCTTGAGTGGTTGCAGGAAATTTAAAGTAAATTTCTGCAGTCTCTGTAGCAGTAGGCAGTGGCTCATAGGGCTAAACATCTAGTCCAGTCCCACCCCACCCCAAATTCTAGGTGCCATCTTTAAAGCCATCTGGCTGATCCTTTACATGTTTACAGAAAGCAGTTGTCAAATATCATGCAGCTTAAATGTTTGCTGACTGAAAGATGCACGGGCTCAAAAAGGTTTAAAGTTTCTGTGCTGCTGTAGAAAGCTCTGCAGCACCTCACAATTCCCCATGGTAAGGGTTTGGCTTGCTATTGATAACCTGACCTTTGATCCCACCTGCTCTGATTCAGCAGGGTGCTGAGTGGGTCTCACTCCCTGTCTCAGAAGTGGCTGCATGTCAGTGAATGGTACTGAAGTGTAAAATACACAGCTAAGGGATAGACTCTCACTAGAATTTCAAATTCAATCCTTCTGCACTTTAGTTTTGTATTTTTATTTCATACTGAAGTGAATCCACTTAATGTTCCAAGGTGTTGGCTCAGAGACAGGGCTGTTTGCTTCCTTGTGCTGGATTTGCTGTAAGGGAAGTCTCATGAGAATGTGTACTTCAGGAAAGTGAGACCAGCCTCAAAAATGACAGCCAGCTAAAGGTGAAAAGTTAGGAAACAAGAGTAGGCCACTGAAGAAAAGTCTGTGGAGCTCCTAAAGAGACTAGGAAGGCTGATTCAGGCTCACTGGGAAGACCATCCAAGAACAGGTCCCATAGCCTACAGCCTCTGGAGAATCAGACCATCAACTGATGTCTCCAATGATAGCTGCAGTACTGTGTCTTGCACATGCTGTGAAGCTGTGAGCATAGCTGTTACCATGTTTAAAATCACCTTACCCCTCCCCAGTTCAAATGGGATCCCAGTGCTGCCTATAGCTTAGTCCCTCAGCCACAGTAGCTATGAGACAATCACATAGCTGGGAGAGTCACAGTGAAGTAGTTCCTCCAGAGCATATTCACATTCACCCTACACATAACACCTGGCTAATTGCTCACATGGGAGCAAGGGCAGTTTATTGGTTTGCTTATAACACTTCTAAGGTTCTCTGGATATGTACCACATTCAGTTTTTAATTTTTTTCATGGTTGAACTTTCCCCTCACCTGTGTAATTTCACTGGATTTCAATGCTTTTATGGTGGTGTAGGGTAGGCTTCTTGTGAAAAAGGAGTATATTGATTTGGTGCCTTATTTGGAGAAGAGATGAATGAGGGGAAAGGAGGTGCTGCATGATTGAGATCTATTAAACCTAGTGTGGAAAGGTTTACCTCTGGCAAAACATAGGCTAGGAGGTGTTTATAGTTCCTTAACAGGAAGCAGATTTATATAAAGCAAAGAGTATGTTTCACACGATGCAGAGTTATGGATGTCCTTGCTGCAGGATATGCTTTAGTGGGTGATAAAATTTATGGCTTCAAAAAAAGGAACTGGAAAAACGCGTAAAAGAAGCATCTCTTGAAAGTTATGGTCATCTCCTCCCACTCCACAAATATGCAGACTTAAGGCATCCAAATGCTGGGAAAGCAGCCTTTCCAAAGTTGTGGAAATATCATCATGCATTTGACTTGCTACGCACCAAACTGATACATTCTTCCATAAAACCAGGATTCTGAGTGGGGGAAAAAATTGGTCTTACCCCACAGGGCTTTATGTTTGACATTTATCCAGCATTGCAAGCTTGAAATTCATAAAGAAGTTTGCTTTTATAAATCAAGATGTAAAACTGGGTAATCATGTGGGTTTCATGG
This sequence comes from Indicator indicator, assembly GCF_027791375.1. Taxonomy (NCBI): domain Eukaryota; kingdom Metazoa; phylum Chordata; class Aves; order Piciformes; family Indicatoridae; genus Indicator; species Indicator indicator. The sequence goes on from NC_072016.1 coordinate 7,543,813, forward strand.
TTAGTTGTGAGGTTAATTTGCCAGAAGCCAATAGCTTTTTCTCCAGTGACAGCCATGGTTTTCAGATAACAAATGTGATATCAGCAATTCTGATAGCCTTTTAATGTGTTTTCTGTTAAGAGAATGCTACATGGAGGATTGCTTGATGATCCAAATTGCAGTAAATTTTAGTTACCAAAAAATGAGCTCATAAGGCTGCTTTATGTATTCTGTGGAATATCACTTGCCAGGAATATACCACACTAAAAAGCAAGACACCATATTTTCTTTATAAGAGTATTGCTGTCTGTTATTTGCAAGGAAATGCAGTACAGAAGAAAGCCAAAGCATAACCCCAGGTGGAGTCCTTCCATGAGAATGCACAGGTCACCTTAGGGGGATATTCTCCCTGAGAAAGGACTTAACCAACTAACTTGAGGGGAAGACAGCCCTCCTGGTAAATGAATAGCTGGTCTGAACATGCCTGCTAACTGAAAGGTGTAGAAACAGGTGAGATTCTAAGTCCTAACCATTTCGGAAGTCATAGAATCAGTCTGTGAAGAGTTCCACTGATCTCAGTGAACTTTGTATCAGAGACTTCCCTTGAAACACTCCCATGTTTTTCTTTAGACATGAACAAATATTTCAACTGCAGCTTTTTCTTCAGTTTTCTCTTTTGGTGACTATGGTCACCAAAAGACCAGTGGTATCAATCAAGCAAATTGGTTGCACACAAGTCCCTTATGTTGTGTAGTTACTGTCTCCTCACAATAGGTGAGGTCAAGCCTGAAAACTGGCTGTTCTGAGAAATGTGTTATGGCTTGGGGCTCAGCCACAAGACAAACAAGGTGTGAGGGATCTTCAGGATGTGGCTGTGTGCCTGCTTCTACTCCATGGAAGATCCCTCATGAGTGTACTTGACTGAACCTGCTGAGGAAGAGTATCATTCATATACACTAGCCCAGCTGGGTGAGAGAGAGGATTATCCTATCTTGGCTGACGTGTAAAACTGTCAAATGGTAGCAATTTGTTTCTCAGAGCTGTTGGCTGAAATCAACCATTGTTATCATTTGATGAATCACTGAAACATTTTTATTCTAGTGGGATGTATTTAAAAGCTGCTTGCCTGTTCTACAAATAGGAATACTTGTCTTTCTGTGTTGTTTATTTTTTTCATTTCTAAAGCTGCCATTAAGCCCTCTCTTGCCCTTGCAATGATTATGAGATTTCAACCAAAGAACAAATCACCAGTGATCTCCAATTCTTATACAGATTCCTAACCCAATCCTTTGCCAGCTTCCTTCTCCATAACAGTCATGCTCTGTATACCACTGTAGAAGAAAAAGGTATTTGTAATTTCTGCTTTCTGGACTAATAAAAAGCTAGGTAAAACAGTCCCAGTGCAGGAGAATGTGAACACAGATCCAGATTCACCAGGATTCAGGGAGAAATTGCTATATTATATGACTGAAAAGGGCCTTACTGTAGTGATTAGAAATTAATGATATTGACAGGAGACTGAACAGAGCACCTGCAGAGATAAGTGCAATGTGCTGCACAAAAATTAATTATGAAGCCAAACTCCTATTCTGTTTTCATGCAAATCAAAGACTACTTGTTTAGCTCATGGGAAAGCCTCCAGCTAATATGCTCCAAAACATCTATGCCTCAGTAGATTTCCAGCATGGATACACATTGGAGCTGAGTCATGACAGTTCTTTCCTGTTTTGTTTGTGAAAGATCCCAGATATGAAGCAGTTGATCGAGCTGAACTCTAAATAATACTTTAGGTATAGTAGCCTTGGAAGCTGCAAAGTGTCTCATAACAGCTCTGGGCATTTCCCAGCTGTGGAGTGCTACACCATCAAATAGCCTTGGAGTACTTTTAGGTGTTAGCTTTTAAGCTGTAATAAAAGCAAAATGTCATCCTTTTTTAGTTTTCTTTTGGGGTTGTTGAGGGTCTTTTCGTTTTATTCTGTAGTCAATTTTTTCCAAGGAATTGCTCCCTGCCTGAAATGGTGTCCTGCCTCAAAAGGATGTTATCTCTTTCCTGGACTGGAAGTTGCTGATTTCTCTGTGCAACTGCTACACCCACAACACAACTCTGTAAGGACAGACCCATGAAATTATCCAATTATACAAAGTTACAGAGCAACTGTTAAAGGCAAACTAAGCTGGGGAAATGATTGAATGCTAACATGGAATTGATGTCAGTGACAGATTTGTGCTTAACACAGCAGGGTCAACTAGAGCCTATGGTAGGCTTAAGCCTTTTCTCTGTTTTCAGCTGTCTTCACAGCTTTCCTAGTTCAGCAACTGAAAAACTACCCTGCCTAGGTCAAGATCTCTGTGATAGCTCAATATTTTCGAGAATTTTGGGAATTTTTCCTTCCATATATTTTGCTTGGGTTTGTTTGGGGTTTTTTCTTCTCATCTATAAAGGGTGTAGGTATCAAGAGTAAGAGAATCAACATCCCCTTGCAAGATATGGATTCAAGCAAAGGCAAAAGAGAACTGTACTTAGAGGGTTGCCACTTCAAGAGAAAAATCTGTGGCCTATCTTGTTCTTTCTGATAACTGCTTTGTTGTGGACACATTGCCTTCTATTCATTGCATCTCCCCGTAAATACTCTTGTGCCATTATTTTAAAGCCCCCAAAAGGATGATTTTCATTTGACTTTCCAGATGTTATGGTCCTTCTCCTGCCATAGCCTTGAATGAAACAGAACCAGTTTACCCTGGGATGCAGTGCTGAGAAACAAAACAAGTGGCTGACCAAAACATTGACCAAACAGTGTATGGTATCTGCTCTGACACTGAACAATCTGCAGTTTGAATGAGACGTATGTTCCACTTAGACACCAAGAAGTTAAATGACTCTCTGTACCAGCTGTCCATGAGTTGAATATCTAACTGAGTATCAGGATGTTGGGTAGTGATAGGATAGAGGGAATGGAGCAAAACTAGAAGTTGGTAGACTCAGATTGGATGTTAGGAAAAAGTTCTTCACCATGAGAGTGGTGAGACACTGGAACGGGTTGCCCAGGGAGGTGGTGGAAGCCCCATCCCTGGAAGATTTAAGGCCAGGCTGGATGTGGCTCTGAGCAACCTGATCTAGTGTGAGGTGTCCCTGCCCAAGGCAGGGGGGTTGGAACTGGCTGATCTTTGAGGTCGCTTCCAACCCTGACGAATTCTGTGAATGTTGTTCTTGACTGCCTCTATTGTCCACAGAAAGAGAAATCTGAGAAGTGATTCATTGTCCTCTGGAGGTTTTTTACATTGACACATACATATATGTCTAATATCTAGCCTAGCTCTCTAGGAGTAGATCCCAGTTTGCAGATAATCTCTTTGAACACTTCCTTCTTGTTGGTTGTGTAGTGAGAAAACACTCCACAAATAGGATCATCAGTTACAGAATGGTGTTTGCCTGCCAAGAATTTCACCCTTGTATGCCACTATCACTTAGCACCTCATTGTGCTGGTGATGATAGCTAGTGCAGCACAGGGATGATCAGAAAGGGACTTCCATCCCCAGTAAATGTTAGAAGAACCTACTATATCAAATTTCACAGGACTAGTGGTACACACAATTCAATCCAGCACAAAATAGTGCATATCACTTATGAGCTGAGTCATTGCATTTCATGTTACCTGAGGTAGTATCAGGGATGGGTAGAGCAACCTAATTCCTAAGAGTATTTAATCTGCATATTTATTGTGAAGGCTTAAACTCTAAGACACAGCTTTTTAGATTGTAAAGTCACTGCTATAGAAACTTGGTTGATGCCTACTGTCAACAACCATAGGAATATTCAATTGCCTGATGTCCAGCCCCATGAGGGTAAGTAACCACATGGCCTGTTTCTAATAGTAATGTAATCAAAAGATTTAATCTTTTTCAGCCCTGTTTGTGTTCTCAAAACTTGACAGGGTGGCCTTACCCCAAAAGAGAATGAACTGCTTGTTTTCAAGGCACTCTTCTGTTTGCCATGTACTCTTGGGAAGTCTTATGTCTCTGAAAATCATCAATCCCTGTGGATAAGCTCTCCACAGGCATTCACACTCACTGACCTTTTCCTGCATGTGGGAATAATTTCAGATGTGCTTTGAGTGGTAGTTCTTCATCCTGGATCTGAATTGTCCAAGGGGATTTCTTCTTTCATAATCTCCTTCCTGCTCTGTTTTGGGGGTTTTTTTTGGGTTTGGTTGTTTTGGTTTTTTTGTTTTTTTGTTTTTTTGTTTGCTTTGCTTTTTTAGTCTGGAGAAGCAGAAGCAAGGAGGAAACAATGTGGAGTAATGAGGTGGAAAGGTAGCTAAACCTCTGGGAGCTGTTGTACACAGAGGAGGAGATACCATTACTCTGTGTTCAAGAACACTGATTTCGTTACATGCTTCCTTTAGTAGTATTTGCATTTTGGGGTCAAACCTTTCCCTACTCTAACACAGTACTTGGCTATAAGCTTAACTCTAAAATCACAAATAATTGTGGTCCAAAAGCAGTAGGATGTGCTTGTCTAATTTAAACACTTTCCTACGTGCAAATCATTCCATTTTTCAGAATCAAACCCTAAAAAAGAGGCTGGGAAAATGAGCCTGGGATAGGAAAACAGACAAGCAGGCCAGAAGACTATAAAGCAGAATAAAAATATGTCACAGGCTATTGTAGAAAGTCATTTCTAGTTAGGAAAAAGTGACTTGCAAGACTAATTTGAGAATGCATTTGTCATGAGCCAGGCAAGATGAGCCAAGATTTTTAAATCAGTCCATCCTTGCTTCCTTTGGCTGGTAGCAAAGAAAATGAAACTCTGCACAGCAGAGAGAATCTGATGCTGAGCTAATCAAATGCAAGTGCAGAGTGAGCAGCAGATGACAGGGACAGGGTTGGCATGATATTGCCAGACTGTTTGATTAGTAATGGGATGGTTCTAAAGCTCTCTGTCCTACCAGGGACTTGGCACAGATGCTGGCACACGACTCACTCCTCAAGTAGTTTTTTGCTGCAATACTGTTTGAGAAATGGCTCTGCTTCTCTGGAAACAGGAAGGGAATCAAGAAAAACAAGGGTAAGAAAGAAAAGCTACAAGACATTGTCTATAAATGTTGGACTCTAGCTCTTCTTTCCTCTAATTCCATAAAAATACAATACATACTTCAGATGAAATGAGATATTTGAGATGGGATAAAAATCAGGTAGTCTGAAATTAAATCTGGCAAGAGTAATATGAGGATGAGAGGGTCTTTTCTTTCCCCTACAGTACATATCCATGTTATTGCTTTTCTGTGCTTGTCAGTTTAGACCAAACATCTACAGAGAATAAATGGAGTGGGGGAGGAAAAATTAATGGTCTTTCTGTGAGGGGCAAGCATGTTAAGAAAAGTAGCATCACTATCTTCTGATGTAACAAAATTGCTTCTGTTCTGGGGAAGCTAATTTTAATGATGTGTATATAGCAGAGTGGAGAAAGTCCTATATATCAAACCTACCTACAGGACAAGTGAAATAATCACCTTTGATTTCTAAAAGCAGGGTTTTTAGTCTAGGGGCAAAATACGTATGGATTGAGAGCAATTTTCTAAGACATCTAAATCAGCATCCTCAGAAAGAATAAAGATGGTTGATGCTATAACATCGAAGCTGCAATCCAAATTATGTAGCCCAGACACACAGGCAAATAATGTTCATATATTGGAAGCAGCTGAGAAAAAATAGAGAATCTAACATCTCCACTCAGATTTTAAAGATAGTTTGAATTACAGAATAACAACCTAAATACCTCAGAAACAAGACACACGTTGATGCTAATCTTACACGTTTAGTGCAACACATAATCAACTGATTTTGGATAGCTCTGTTAAAGCCAAGATAGCAGAGCTAGGTTTTATCTTCTGACAGCTAATCCAGAACATATATGAGGCTTGTGTATAATAATCATACAGGTATATGGAGAAATATTGTAAAATAACCAGAAGCCTTGTAGTAGGATTTCGTATGTCTGCATACTTCCTTCCAGATTGAATGTGTGGTTATGGTCTTGTTTCTTTCTCATCATGTTCAAATGGTTATGTTGCTTCTCTCTGACACATCAGTTTTCTAGACTAACCTGTGTCATGGTTTTGAGCCATGAGCTGCTCAGGGCAAAAGGACAGAAAAGGTATTTTACTCCTTTTTCAGGGAGTAAAGATGGGGTGGGGGGGAAAAAAGCTGGATTGGATTGGGTTGGAAGTTTAAATGGATTGGAAGTTGAAACTGAAATTCCATTTACAAATATATACACAAGGTATTCAGGTAGACTGAATATATTCACAAACTAGGCTCAGTCTTTCTCCTGGGTCTGCCTGGACAAAACCTTCCATCTCCCCCACAGGGAATAAGACGCACACGTCCTGACTGGAGAGCAGACGAGAAGAGAGAGATCAGTTGTACCTTCCCTTAAACAGAGAACATCAGGAAACGGAACAGAATAACAATTTACAATATCCTGGGACATATTGTCCATCCCCTCAGGGACTGGGTCATTGGGCTGAGGCCAAGGGTACAAGATTCAACAAGGCCAAGCGCAGGGTCCTGTGCCACAATAACCCCATGCAGCACTACAGACTGGGGCATGAGTGGCTGGAGAGGGACCTGGCAGTGCATGAGCCAGCAGTGTGCCCAGGGGGCACGGAAGACCAGTGGCATCCTGGCCTGGATCAGGAACAGTGTGGCCAGCAGCACCAGGGATGGAATTCTGCCCTGTACTCGGCACTGGTGAGACCTCACCTCGAGCACTGTGTGCAGCTCTGGGCCCCTCGCTTCAGGAAGGATATTGAGGTGCTGGAGCAGGTCCAGGGGAGAGCAACCAGACTGGTGAGGGGGCTGGAGGGAAAGTCATGTGAGGAAAGGCTGAGGGAGCTGGGGGTGTTCAGCCTGGGGAAGAGGGGACTTAGAGGGGACCTTATCACTCTCTACAACTACCTAAAAGGAAGTTGTAGTCAGGTGGGGGTCAGGCTCTTCTCCCAGGTAACTTGTGACGGGACAAAAGGGCATGGTATGGAACTGTGCCAGGGTTGGATATTAGGAAGCACTTCCTCACAGAAAGGCTGATTAGGCACTGGGATGGACTGCCCAGGGAGGTGGTAGAGGTCTTTACGAAAAGCTTGGATGTGGCATTTGGTGGCAAGGTTTAGCTGATGTCATGGTGTTGGGTCATAGGCTGGACTTGATGATCTCAGAGGTCTTTTCCAGCCTCAATAATTCTGTGATTCTGTGACTCTCTCTAGCTTTTGGAGGACTCCCTTTGTGGTTATACCAATTAACTCTTGATTTCCCTCAACCTACCACGACCTGTCACAACAATCTAATGACACCATTTTCGGACAGCTGAGGGACTTTCTGCAAAAGCAACCTGGATTCATATTCCTAAATAAGAGTACAGGGGAGGTGTGTGCAAGTATAGATGGGTGTGCATATGTGTATGTAGACAGACATGTATGCAAATCCAAAATATATACCTGTGAATTATTAGAATTACAATTAGGCAGGAGCCAATGCTGTCAAGTTGGAAATTTTCCCTAGTTCTTTGTCTTCCAGTTTCATGGAAGGCTCCTTTGTGTTCTGTGACCATACAATTCTGTGTGACTCTCAACGGAGTAACACTGCACTGCTGAGAAATGAACTCTTTGAACAGACTCTGCATTTGGTTTAGAACTGTCTAAAGTTTCAATTAGATTCATTAACTTACATTGTGATGTTCAAATCTCTCATACTACTTTTAGCAAAATAGGCTAAAGAACAGACATCAAGTACCCACGTAGGTACAGTTTCTTGATCTGAGTCCTCCTGGAAAACTTGGAAACACAAGAACTGTTCAAAAAGTTATCTTTTTATAGAAACAAGGGTCAGACTTGCAGATATCTACAGACACCAAAGACACATGGTTAGAAGTGTAGAAGAAATAGCCTGCACTGCCACTGCACTGAGTGACCTGAGAGAGAGGACCACATCCCATACACAAAGAAAAACAAACACTCCATGTTTCCCATGGCCTTCATTCTTTTTCTTGCTTTCTGTTTCCAAAGGAAAACAGTCTCCACTGGTCTGATCTGTGGGGGAATCTTCCTGAGAGGCAGCTTAACCTTAAGTACAAACAGAAGTCTGAAAGGCTTTCCAGTGTCCTCCATTCCTCTCTTTCTAGCTGGATCTAATCTTGACTGTTTCAGAAGTAGATGAAGAAAAGTAGCCCAGAAAATAAGCTATGTACAAAGAGCATGTAAAACATGTTTCTGCTCTTCAGATTTATTTTAAGCTTCCATCTTCTGCTTCTGGGAATCCTTTTTGACCCTTGTAATGACAATGAATGTCTCTCAGGCAACCTTAGTCCCTACCCTGATCCATGTTGAATAGTTTCTAAAGACTTCACTGTATTTGTGGTTGTTTAATCACCAGGCAACCTGGAAAATGCTGCTGCTCTCTGGCTGTGGCCATTAGTAAGGGCTCGCAAAGTCTGCCTGAAATGAAAAATGGGTCAATGTGAACTGCCTTAGACTCTGCTTTATAGGCACATCCAATAAAGACACCTCCTTCATGTTGGGACCATCCAAAACCCATTGACGTCAGTGGAGAGACCTGATATCAGCGGGTTTTAAATCAGACTCTCTAGTTGAGATTTCCAAAGCAGCCTGTGGGATTCAGACACATATCTTTCATTAAAGTGAGAGTGTATTAAAGCAAATGGAAGATGTGTGTCTGAAATCCCCTAGACTGCTTTGAAAAACTAAACTACTCTGCAAGCTGTACGTATTTTTATGGCTTTCCCCATGAAAATAGCTGCCAGCTCTTGCTTTGATAAAAGTAATGGAACTGGGGAAAGGTCCACACAAAGGTCTGCCCACTCATCCTTTAGGAAAATAGGGAAAAGCATGGCTGAAGTGCTTTGTTTTCATCACTAAACCCTCCCCAGTTCAAACCCAGAAGAGCAATTAGCCTAGGCTAGCTGACTAAGGCAAACAGTGAGAGAAAGGTGTCTGCAGAAAAAAGAGTCATCATGTGCTTTCATGAGGTTACAGAATAATCTCCTACCAGAGGTGTCTTGGTGGAGGGAGAGGAAATGACAACCATGGAGACACTAAGAAAAAGTGGCTAAAAGAAGTTATCTCTTACTGTCATAATAGATGAAGGCATCTGGCCAGGACCAAAATCATCAAGCAGAAGCTCCATAAACAGTAAGAAGCACAGCGAGTGAAATGCTGCCACTTCTGTCCAGGCATGGGGATCAGCAGGCTGGGAGCAGGCCTGCAATGTCTCCTCGTGGACATTAAGGAATATCTGACATGCAGTTGGCCATCAACCCACAAGCAAGGCTGGTCTGGTCACATACTCAGTGCTGATAAGAGTGAGCTCTCTGAAAGAGGCTGCCAAGGAGAGCACCAGCCTGACAGCATTTCTCAGAACAGCTCTCAGCATACATCCCATGCCTCCCATCTGGCCTTGACAAGAGCAGGGGTTTGTACAGATTAGCCTCACAGAAAACCTGCCTCCCTTTTCTGAGATGTGGCAAGAAAAATCTTCCTACAGCCCACAATGACACTTTGCTTATTTGTCAGACAGCCTCTCCTAATTGCATTACTAATTTGTGGCAAGCTAGGACAAGGCAGCCTCATTAACTGAAGTGTCTTAATTCCAGCAGTCCACTGCCTTCACATCCAATTTGGAAGCCAGTGGGTAAAAAATACTTTCAGTTGCATAGTTCCCATATGGCTCACATGAAGTTGTGTGGATGCTTATAGTGATTTCCTTTTATTTCTTACATTTTTGGGAGTTTTGGGAATAGATAAAGTCTGTTACAAAAACAAAGAGTAAGTGCGTTTTAGGTGTTATTTTGTTAGTCAGAGATACTTCGGACCTCAAGCTGATTTCAGGTTTCAAATATGACAAAGTTTGAGGGGGTCAGCTCAGGGTTTCCAACTCTGACCCATCTCCAGCAAACACAATCAAAAAGCTGCTGCAGGACTCAGGCTGGACAAATGTTAAGCTGAGTCCGGGGAAAAATTTACTCAAAGGGGAAAAAAATGTTATAAAAGAAAAGTTGATAAAGCTGATGCCTGGATAACTTTTTCTCTGCTAAGATGTTACAAACTGTGCAAGACAATCTCTGAAATAGGTAACTGCACCTTTGAGAAGCAGTTGTTAATCACACTTAGGATAATAACCTCACTGAGCCAACTGTCAGGGAAAGTGATGGATTCAGCTTCTACTCAATGTTTACCTGGAGAAAACTGCTGAGAAACAAGTAGGATACTCACATCTCTCTCTAGACAGCAAGTTCATGGTAAGAGGGAATTTGAATAGACAGAAGATTGATTTTCATGAAAGGGAACTACTCATATTTCTTGTTATTTTTACCACAGTGCTGAGCAGTTTAACTCAGGAGGAAGGTAAATAAATCTATGCTGAATGATAAATAAACCTTTCTTTTTCTTTCTTCTTTTTTTTTTTTTCCTTTTGTTTCTTTTTTAATAAATTTTGTTTTGGCTGAGTTTTTGTTCATAAAGGCAATTCATGGAGGAGCCACAGAGATAACAGATGCTATAACTTTTGAACAGAAGTGCTGAAAGGCAATGCAAAAGAGAGTTTGGAAATTAAAATTATCACTTTTGTCTGAGAGACTTCAGGGATAGATGTAGCTCACATGGGAGGCATAAGATATCTCCCTCTGTATTTATGGCATAACTGACCTAGGGCACTGCAAGCAGCCACAACAATATTCACATTAAATAACTGCATCAAAAAGCTCCAGAGTGATAGCTGAGGACTCACATGCAGCTCTGTAAAATGGTACTCAAAATGATAGCTCTTTGCCCAATGCCTACAGCAGCATGTTGGGCAGCGCTGCACCTGATTTTCTCCATTCAAAACTGGTGACAGAGAGGCAAAAATGAACCAAAGACTCTAAAAGGAGTCATCACCCACCTGGGCCTTGGAGTCATCATCTCCTGTGGTAGGAAACAACAACCCCTATTCAACAGCCAACAGAGGAGCTGAAGGTGGCAGAGGAGGAAAATTAGCCCCATGATACAAGCAACTGTGATTATTATAAAGCTTGTAGGATGGTTATATATATTGAACAATGCATACTGCTTTAAGATATCAGCAATATCTGACTTTGTAAGAGTGGTAGGAAATTACAGGCAGTGCTGTAAATGGCTCATGTGTGGGACAGCATGGAGTTTCATTTCCACAAGTCAGAGGAAGATGGAGTTAAACCGTAGTAGATGTAGTAATCATATTGGAAAACAAACAAACAAAACAAAAAAAACAACAACAAGAAACACCCAAAACCAAAAAACTTGCAGTAGCTCAGCTTACTTAGCCTGGCAAAATGATATGGTGTGCAAAGATGGAGGAAAAGTTAAGAACCCAACAGAAGAATATAAATGAGTAGATTTTTTGCCTCCCTAATCTTCCCAATAAAGAAAAGATGGAGGTGCTTATTATTCAATATACTGCTTCCCTCCTCTGGAGTGATATGCAGCACTCATATACTATAAGGAGATCTATTAGACAAAGAAAAAAAAAAAGAAAAATTTTTCTTCTCTTGTGTCACAGTCTATCTTGGGCCTTTCTCTTTCATATACAAGACTAGAAACAGAATATTTTTGAGACTTGTCATCTACCTTGGTATTAAAGCACTAAGATGCAGAACTCTACAGAGCTTGTTTGGGTATATTTAGGGGTTTCATTTATCAGCCATTTCCTAGACATGACACCAGTATGTCACTCCTCATGCCCTGAAAGTTTATTCAATGCCCCACAAGTAGATGATGACACCTTTATGCTTCTGCTTGCCTTCAAAATTATCCCACTGCTATACCACATAGTCACAGCTGCGGAGTTTTCTGGTGACAGGCAGCAATAAGCCAGCCCACTCACGTCACCAGGCCATTATGCATCATTACCATGCATCATCAAGTGGCAATGTCACCCCCACACATGAAATAATAATGGCCTAACAGATGTGAGAGTCATTACCTTTTTGTCTAGTGCTGTTGTAAGACAAACTAACAACACGGAGAAGCAAATTTGTAGGGAAATCGTTCTGGCAAAGTTTCTTCAGAGAACTTGATGTGGGCCTAAAAGGACCACCTGGCTTTTTTGTTTTGTTTGGACTGTTGGTTTTCTTTTTTTAATTTAATTTAATTTTCTGTTTTGAGGAGTTTTTTTTGTGGCAACATTTCAGATTTGTCTTTCTGTTACCATTAATAAATCTGTGCTGGTCTTATAAGTACTTCTAAACACTCTTCTCCTGTTATGGTAGATAACTGCATTTACCTCTTCCAGACAGTCCCTCTGCTTTGCTGTAATGATAGTTTTCTGCCACGCAACTTTTTTTCAGCTAAAAGGGAAAAAAAAAACAAACCAAACCTTCATCTTTTGCACTCACAAGGACATACCCACAATCATGACCAAATCTATGGATGCCAAAATATAATGGACAGACTTTACCACTAGCTATGGCTAATAAAAACAGATATTCACTATTAGCATAAGTCTGTGCTTTATTCAATATCCCTCATAAACACCCTTAGACTGCTCTGGTAAATCCCTGGTAACTTCTAATTAGGGAAGTAAGCCTCATAAAAAATGCTCTTCATAGCAACCTATTCAGAGATTCTAAAATATTGACATTTTGGGATGACATTTGTCTTTATAGGAGCAATGGACCATGAGCAGAGGAGTTCTAATCATGAAACATGATGTTTTTCAAGTTGCCATGTGTCTCACAATGATGCAGAGACTGAGGCAATCTACTCCCGAGATGAGCCTTGAACCTGCTTTTGTGATCCCAAGAAAATAAATTCATCTCTGTGTGCCTCACTTTTTCTCCACGGGGAAAAAATATTCAGGGAGTAACTCTTGCTCAAACAGTTTACCATCTAGTCATAAGAACATATGAAACATACACTCTTATGATATGCATGCAAATCTATCTTTAGATACATTATTATCCAAAGCTGTTTCTTACTTTCCTGAGCTCTGCTGTATGCTCTACTTTGACTAACTCACGCTGCTCACTCCCACTTCATACTTTTGCCTATACCTCCCATGTCTTCAGGACAGTGCCACAGTGCCTCCCAGCACAAGATATACGTGCTCCCCCATGGCCGTGTGCTGCAGCCCTCAGCCAGACCCCACACATGGGTGCAAGGAGCAAGGTGCAGTGAAGCACTGACCAGAGGCAGCCTTTCATGCTGGGCCCTGGGGGAGGATCTTGCATGCCACTGCTTCTACAACACCGAGAAAATATCCTTCCCACAACATCTGTCGCCTGGGTGCTTTTAATGACTAAGCTCATACCCTGTGGAGTAAGTGCTAGGTGTTAGAGGGGACCTTATCACTCTCTACAACTACCTAAAAGGAAGTTGTAGTCAGGTAGGGGTCAGGCTCTTCTCCCAGGCAACCTGTGAGAGGACAAGAGGGCATGGTGTGAAGCTGCACCAGGGGAGGTTTAGGTTGGATATTAGGAAGCACTTCCTCACAGAAAGGCTGATTAGGCACTGGGATGGACTGCCCAGGGAGGTGGTGGAGTCACCATCACTGGAGGTCTTGAAGAAAAGCTTGGATGTGGCACTTGATGGCATGGTTTAGCTGATGTGGCTGTGTTAGGTCCTAGGCTGGACTTGATGATCTCAGAGGTCTTTTCCACCCTCAATCATTCTGTGATTCTTCATTAACCTTAGGCTTACTGATGAGGCAATAATCATAAGCTGATACCTGTACTTCTATCTATCTACACAACCCAGGACAGAGCTGTCCTGAGCTGTTGCATCTCTAGGTCAGTCTACTCAAAGCTGCAGTGCAAACCAGTGACAGACTGAAATAAACTCCCCAGTACTCCTGTCTTCTGGACCACTGGCCTTTCTCCTGGGTTGCATTTCAGCCAGTTAAAATTCGTTCTGCAGAGTGCAAACAAAGTTAATTAGGAAAACAAGGTACAATGGTGCAACAATACTCTAAGGCTGACAGATTCCCAAAGAGAGCTATTTTGATAGTCATTGCTCTCACAGTGACAAGAAGTGACTTGTAGTTGCTTCTAGAGCCACAAGGATGATTAGGGGACTTGAGCATCTCCCCTATGAAGAGAGACTGAGAGCCCTGGGGCTGTTTAGTCTGGAGAAGAGAAGACTGAGAGGGGATCTGATCAATGTCTATCAATATCTGAGGGGTGGGTGTCAAGTGGAGGGGGCCAGGCTCTTTTGAGTGGTTCACAGTGATAAGACAAGGAACAATGGGTTCAAACTTGAACATAGAAGATTTCACCTCCACATGAGGAGAAACTTCTTTACAGTGAGGGTGACAGAGCCTTGGAAGAGGCTGCCCAGGGAGGTTGTGGAGTCTCCTTCTCTGGAGACTTTCAAAATCCACCTGTATGGATTCCTGTGTGAACTACCCTAAGTGATGCTGCTCTGGCAGGGGGGTTGGACCTGATGATCTCTGGAGGTCCCTTCCAACCTCTGTGATACTGTGATACTGTAGTCCTCATGCAAAGTATTGGAAACACTAAAACCAAGTCTTCTGCATTAGCACAGAGAAATAAACACTATCTCAGCACTACTCAGAGTTCCTCAGAGGGAAACAAGTATGCCAGTGGTGGTTCATGCATGGTCACAGAAACAGCAACTCACCCCACATGCCCTGGCAGTGCGCTGTGAAATAACCTGGGTGTGGAATTATAGTGAGCCCCATGCTGACAGAGCTGCTCTCCTCACTCTCACTTCCACCAAGCATCTCAGACCACTTGAGAAAAGCAGAAACTGTTCACTGAAGCACAGTCCTGGTGCCCCCTGAAAATTGCAGGGGATGCTCTAGGGTATTAGCAAGCCTTTATGTTGGAATAAAGGCAAGGTAGGTGATTGCATGTCACATAAAATAGTGTCTCTAATAAATCCATGGCAACTTTAATTTTGTCTACTTCTTTTGGAGTAAGTACCAGCATCTATCAATAACCTCATAGAGATTTATAGGCACTCTCTGTGCTGGAAACCAGCCAGCATGGTCATTTTGAGCTTCTTGAGGCCACAAAGGAAACAACTTCAATTGGCCTTTCTGAGGAGATTTTCAGTATACATTCTGACCTGACTCAGAGCCAGGGCATACAGTGCACCAAGACTGAGCAGTGAGCCAATTCCTTCTTTTGACACTCAGGAGAGATTTCTGCTGGGTTTGAAGGTGGGGAACTTCATTTCTGTTTTAACAGGAATGTGTTTCTCCTTCCATTACTCAACTCTGTAGCAGTAAAGAGATTTTTTTAGTTCCAATTTTCTCAATCTGTTAGATTGTTCTAAAGTTATGAGTTGTTTTCAACCCTAACAGCTGTCAGATAAAGTTCTCTGAGGGATGAAATCACTTTAGACATCATTAGTTTGTACAGACTTCCATCATAGCCCACATGATAGCACAGGGATTACAGCAAGTGAATTCATCTTCCTTGAAACTCAGAGAGGGTGTCAGGGTCTGAAGTTGAGGAACATATGCTGTGCTGCAAACTGTTGTGTAGGCATCAGCTAGTGGCATCACTGCCATGTATGCAGCCTGCTTAGGTACCTCTGGTGTCAGCTGTCCCCTTCAGATCTGAAAGTGAACGAAAAACAATTAAGAAATTCAGAATTAACAATCCTGACTCGAATGTATAAGTCCCCAAGGGATGTCACCTTCTGAGAAGAAGTCACAGTCTATTGTCACCCTCAGGGAGGAGTATGAATGCCTTCTAACACTAATACAATTACTGCTGAATCTAACCTGTAATGGCAGATGTGTGTGGATCCTTTTGACAGAGGATGGTGAAGGAGAACTCTATAATGAAGGCAGTATCAACATGAAAGAGACTCAGCCTCTTCTGACTCATTTCCCAGGTCCTCTTCTTGGATTATTAACAGAGATGTTGGTAAGTCTCCATCATTCAGCTTCAACCATCAGGTACACAGTTTCTCATTTAGGACCCTGCCTGTTTCTCAGCTTGACAGTCTGGATTTTAGGTAGCACTGCTTAGTCTTGAAACTTATTTTTAAGCTTTACCTGACTAAAAGCTGTAATGGAGTTTCAGGATAAAGGGGGTTATGTTTTTTCTCAGCTGTTGATTTACACTCTATGACTCAGTTTACCACCTTTTTGTAATGGTACTTGAGGTAATCATTTTAGTGTCAGAATCTATGGTTGCACAATCATTTTGGTAACATCTTCCCCAACAGATGGGGAAAAAAATCAAACTTAAAGTCTTCAAGAACTCATGAATTACCTCTTGTGAGCACTGCCATTTGGAAAACATCACATTAGCAAAATAAAGCTCATCGTATACATAGCATAGGCTTCTGCATGTGCTTCACAGCCAACAGCAACATCAAACATCTACTTCTGAAAGAGCAAATTATTTCCCTACACATGTTTCCATGGGCCTAGCCTACATTTTAGGATTTAAAATTAACATGCAGTAGATACAGAACCTCCATACTCATTTTGCAAATGACAGTATCATCTTTGTGAGTATTAAAATCACAGCAAAAACCCCCACAGTTCAACTATTAAACTACAGGAAATGATCTATTTTTTAATTATAAAAGAAATTCAATATACAGTTACCTAAGACTCATAGACAAATTCTCCTGGAGGAGAGAATTGCCTGCAGGCTAAAATTCACAGCTAAGATCCCTTATATCATTTTCAGTCAGATTTTCATAAGTCTCTGATCTTCAGTGAACAGGCAGTAAAGGGACCTCTTTTGAAAATTTTGCTACTAACAGATTTCTTTCCCTAAAGAAGGTATACTCTGGGGTCCTTAATGACCTTCTGACAATGTTTCTTCACACAGCCTTTGCAAGCAATAATAGCAAAGACACTAAGCCTGCAGCCATAGAGCTCTAATGAAGATGGGGCTTGTTGACAAATGCAGCAGGAGGACCTGTGAATCTTTACAGCTGAATCTGATAAAAGGACAGCTGATTTTTATCAAGGCAATGGACCTACGAGGGAGATAGTTGAAGAGAGAGATGTGGCAGGATGTATTATTTCCTCTTCTGACTTTTTCCAGTTATTTAGATACTGCATGATGATGAACTTCAAGGTAAGACTCATTTCATTTCTGAAATAATAGCTGTCTTCTAGAGAGTGCATTTCCTTCTGTGTGGAGCCTTTCTGTCCCTAAGAGTAAGAATCTCAAAGGCAGGAAAGAGAAGGAGGTATCAAAAGCAGAAGTGATGCAACCAGAGAGCTGTGAGATTTCAGCTGTGGCTGTAGCTGCTGTTGCCCCTTGTGATACTTCACCAAGCTGCCTGAATGGAGCTGACATTTGCAGATATATCCTTGCTAGAAGATGGAGTACTTGTTGCAACAGGATAGAAAGCTTTCTTTTCTGAGTAACATGCAGTTCTGAGAAGTTTAGACTGGATATTAGGAAATATTTCTTTACTGAAAGCAATATCAAACATTGGAATTGTCTGTCCAGGGCAGTGGTGGAGTCACCATCCCTGGAGGTATTTAAACAAATTGTGGACCTGACACTTAGGGGTATGGTTTACTGTTGACCTCTCAGTGCTGTGTCAAAAGTTGGACTAGATGATCTTGAAGGTCTCTTCCAACCAGATATATTCTGTGGTGCATACATACACGTGTCACAACCCTTAGTACACTCTATGCAGCCTTTCAATAGGTACATTTAGATAAAAACACCCCGCTAAGCATGTTCTTCTAAGCGGGGCAAGAGCACTCTCAGAATCAGCTACAATCAATGAGTGGGAGCTGCAGGTCATGCAGCAAACACACATTCCCAGGCTGCTTGAATATATCTTTGGTGTGGATCTCAAATATTGGCTTCAGTCACCAAAAAAAAAACCTTCTGGGCATGTTGAGCTACTTACGAATTACATTTGTCTGAACTTCATAGGTCCTTTGTCCCTCTGATTTTGTGTGACACTGGTAGGTAGGCATGATGTATGTCTGTAGGAGACATGACTTGCTTGAATCTAGCTGGGTTGACTGTTATCAGGTCTAAGGACAAACTCCTGTGAACTTAAGTAGTGCATTTGTTCTGAGTACTGAAAAGTGAAGCAGGGAACAGAGCAGTTCTGCAGTTCCTGGGAATAAAAGAGGAGATGTAGAGCTGGGTATAGTGACAGATCATGAAAGAAATGCAGATGAGACACTATGTATGAAAGCAGTTTGAGCTGACAAAGCAAAGAACTTCTTCCCAGGCTAGTAAGGACAGATCCAAGCTAATGAAGTAGGCTTGTGATAGTATGAACATGCTACTGAAAGGCTGTTTATCATGGCTAAGAAGGGAGAATCTGCCTGGTTTTCTTCTCAAGGAACAGAAGTTCAGCTGTCTCACTGTTCATCAGACAGTGCAAATTAAGTTTCAGGTCACTGGAAGCTCTTCAAAACAGATAAAACTCGCCAAACCCTTCCTAAACCTGAATAAGAAGAGAATATTTTCACCTCTACCAACTTTTTTTGGCAATATTCTAAATTTAAGGTAATTTTATTGGCATCTTATTACTCAAAAGGCTCATTTTTCCTGTTTCAAAGAAAAGCATAGGGGGGTGTTGTTATTTATCATTTCAGCAAGTACATTAGGAGACTAGCCAAGTAAACAAAGCAAATACTCATGAAAATGCCAAGAAGATATGATCCCAGAGATAGGCTGTGAGAAGTCAGTTCTGGGTACTAAATAATGCCTTTCCTCCAAAGGCTCTACAGTTTCCACAACAATGAAAGTATCCTATGTGAAAGTCACTAGTGGTGTCCCCCAGGGATCAGTTCTGGGCCCCATCCTGTTCAATAGCTTTAATGATGATCTGGATGAGGGGATTGAGTCCATCATCAGTAAATTCGCAGATGACACCAAGCTGGGAGCAGGTGTTGATCTGTTAGAAGGTAGAAGGGATCTGCAGAGGGACCTTGACAGGCTGGACAGATGGGCAGAGTCCAACAGGATGGCATTCAACAAGTCCAAGTGCCAGGTGCTGCACTTTGGCCACAACAACCCCATGCAGAGCTACAGGCTGGGGTCAGAGTGGCTGGAGAGCAGCCAGGTGGAAAGAGACCTGGGGATACTGGGTGACAGCAGCTGAACATGAGCCAGCAGTGTGCCCAGGTGGCCAGGAGAGCCAATGGCATCCTGGCCTGCATCAGGAATAGTGTGGCCAGCAGGAGCAGGGAGGTCATTGTACCCCTGTACACAGCACTGGTTAGGCTGCACCAGAACAAGAGGACACAGTCTCAAGCTGCTCCAGGGGAGGTTTAGGCTCGAGGTGAGGAGAAAGCTCTTCACAGAGAGAGTTGTTAGAGGTTGGAATGTGCTGTCCAGGATGGAGTCACCATCCCTAGAGGTGTTCAAGAGGGGTTTGGACGTGGCACTTGGTGACATGGTTTAGTGGTCATGAGGTCTTGGGTGACAGGTTGGACTTTGATGATCCTTGAGGTCTTTTCCAACCTTATTGATTGTGTCAGTGTGAGCTGAAGTTCTAACACCCCCCCCACCCCCACACCCCCCTGACAATAACCAGGCTAGCTCAGTCTGGAAGCCAATGAAAGCTGTATTTACAAGCAGAGTCTACAATCTATGATGAAATGCAATGAATATGTACAAATATACAAAATTCACAACATTCACAAATATATACAATCAACAGAAAAGCACAACCGATCTCCCTTGGCTTCCCCCCAAAGGGGACCCTTGCCAAAGGGGCCTCCCTCTCCCAGGAGCTTCCCCCCAGACCCCCCTTGGACAGACAAGCAGAGTTAGTTAGAGCAAAAAGTTGTTAACTTAGCTGCCAAGGTCAGTACGTGTTATCTTCAGCCAGAAGAGAAGAAGAAGAAAACAGCAGCCAGACAGCCCAGCAACTGTCCCCACTGCAGAATGCAGAATGTGCAGAGTGCCCACTTTGTTTTGGGTAATAGTTCTTAAACATTTCTATCTATCCAATGGAAGTGTTTAGAACAATCAGTGTTTTGCTTTCTTATACCCAATAGTGACTTATTTACACTCTTTCACTTTCTCTGTTCTGAACTTTGCAAGGAAAAAATTAAAAAGACAGTTTCAAACCATCACATTGATTCTGTGATTCTGTGAATAACTGTGTGATGTGTTATTCCTGGGCTCAGCGAAACACTCAGTAGCATTCATTGTGCATCTTACCTTGACTCCTGTGGAGCCACTGAAAGCTTGCGTCAAAACACATCTTTAATTACACTCCCCTTCTGCTAATCCAAGCCACTTCTCCCATCATTACGTGCCTACACCAAAGTGCTCTTGTTCCCAGTCCAGACCATTTTTGCACGTTTGATTTGCATGTGTGATTTGCAAAAAAAGAGTTTTTTTGACGTGAGCAGCTGCTAATTCACTCGTTGCTGATGAGTTTCGTCGTCAAACATCCTCTTCTGTATTTCTGTGGGTAGCAAAACCTGAAACCGCTGTCATTCAACCTTCTGGTATCCATTGTTACTGGTATTGCAACCCCCTTGGAGCACAGCCTTTCTTGGAAGTGCTACGTACACAAACCAGCTAGGCCTGACCTTGCTCTGCCTGGGATGAGATCAGAGCCGGAGGTGATACAGATGTGAACATTTAGTTATGGGAAAGTCTGTGAGGATATTTTTAACAAATACAAATGGAAAGCTTGCAAAAGCATGATCTGAGCATTTTGTTTTCAGTACTCTAAGTTCCCTTCTCATAAACATGTTGAAACTCTTTAGGTGTATGGTATCAAGATCTTAGCTAATTTCTTTTCCCAGACTGTTTGCTGCAATCCTGGGTTTTTTTCCTTCCTGTATGGGAAGCCAGTGCTGCAATACAAGGTCATAGAAAGCAAGGGGGGAAAGATTTGGCTGGATACACTTAAGTGTTTCTTTTTTTTAGATTTTTTTCTTCTTCTTCATAGAAAGGGAAATCTTACACAGGGTACCAAACTTTCTGTTCTTTGCAAATGCTATGAAAATAACCACAAAAGTGTATTACTACATGGTAATCTGAGGAGAGGAAAGGAAAGCTATGGGAGAACATCCAACCAACAAAATGTATGCCTCCCTTTGAAAGAAATAAAAACAAAACTAAAGGAGAAGCTGCAGTCTTTGACAGACTGAAGACAACCTGCAGTTTCCAGTAGAGGAAGAAATTAGTTTGTAATTCAGAAACCAGAATGGTTTCAGGGGTCAGTGGGTAAAATTAAAGTGCAGCTATGCAAAGACAGACTGTGGACATCATGCCTTTTTCTCATGGCATATATCATGAAAGAAAATTGACTCCAGCTGTCTCCATGTCACAGGCAGCCCATGATCTGGTATTTCACACTGAAGAAAGGAACTTAGTATGCTCTAAACCAGATGGAAGTTCAGGGATTTCCACAGCAGTGTAAAAATCTCATATTTGTTAGCTGGAACAAGGCACTCATTACAACTGCCCTCCCCCCCAAAAAAAAAAAAAACAAAGTAGAAACCAATTTCTGGTTTGAACTATAAATTCATTATTTGTAGATAGCCCCTGAATACTGCTCCACTTATAGGTGATGGACTCACCTTCTCTCAGGCATTTTGCAAAGCTGCCCTGTGACCTGGAGACAAGTCCAGAACTAGAACATTGAACATTTCTCAAAAAAAAAGGACAGAAAACCTATCCAGTTTTAGAAGAAATATTTGTTGAATTTGCCAGAACAATATCTCAGTCTGGGAACCTGCAGAAAGTAAATAACTATACTAAAACAAGGTGTACAGGACACTGTATTCACACACACAGCTTTAGCCCTTACCATAAACTTGCAAGTGAGAGCTCAGTCCTGGGAGTCATTTTGTGTCAGGGTTTTTTTAGAGAGGTTGATGATGAAGAAAAATTTTGTGAAATGAAATCACATTTAATACAACTTTGATATTGAAAGCTGCTAAAAACAAACAGCCAGAAACATGGACTAATTGTTCCTCTGGCAGTCGGTAGATTTCAGTACCTTCTGTACATGCTGGAAGTATCGGAACCTCTGATATTATGCTCAAAATGATGGGAATTACTGTTCACTTGTGGGACAGAGCTCAGTTTGCTTTTGATCAAAAGTAGCTATTGCATTTTTGTTATGGTCTGGGGTTTGTCTTGGTTTGAGCTGGGACTGCTCTGGACCGAGGACGGGATGCATTTTACCCCAAAGGAGTAAATAAAACACTCGCACAGAATTGGAGGTTAAATATAAATGTAGTACAAAAAGATATATGTATATATATATATTCAGAGTCAGTCCTGGCCTAGCTCCTCAGCCAAGCCCCAAACTAAGCCTCAATTAGGCTCCAATCTAGGCCTCAATGATGCAGAAGAAAATAACCTCCAGCCAGCCAAACTTCCCCAATGCTGCAAGCAAAAGCCATGCATCCAGAGAGAGAGTGAGAGAGAGCTGACCAGAAAATCTGCTCTTTAGATAGGGAGATACAGGGAAAAGGGACTAGAATAACAAATTACAATATCCTGTTGTAACAGTGTGAGAGCTGAAATCCCCCCACATCAACAATGACCAGGCTAGCTCAGTCTGGAAGCAAATGAAAGCTGTATTTACAAGCAAATCTACAATCTATGATGAAACGCAATGAATATGTACAAATGTGCACTATTCACAACATTTACAAATATATACAGTCAACAGAAAAGCACAACCAAGCTTCCTTTGCTTCCCCCAAGGGGCCTCTCCCCCAAACCAGAAGGAATCCCCTCAGACACCCCCCCCCCGGCAGAAGGCAGAGAGTCAAGAAGCAGAGAGGCTGTTAGACTTAGCTTGTCAAGGTCAGTGTGTTATCTTCAGCCAGAAAAGAAGAAACAGCAAACAGACAGCCCAGCAAGCAAGCTGAGTCAGACTCAGACTGCATCCCCTTTGTTTTGAGCTGAGATTCTTAAACATTTCTACCTCTTCAATGGAAGTGTTTAGAACAATCATTATTTTGTCTTCTTACACCCAGTAGTGATTTATTTACATTCCTTCACTTTCTCTGCTTGAACTTTGCAAAGAAAAATTGAAAAGACAGTTTTAAACCATCACACCTGTGCCTTTCTAGTCCCCTGGAGGACTTTTATCTCTATGGTTTTGCAATTAATCCTTAACCTACAACAGGGTCTTAGATAGAATCATAGAATTGTTTTGGTTGGAAAAGACCTCTAAGATCATCGAGTCCAACCACAGGCCTAACAGCACCATGGCCATTAAACCATGTCCTGGAATGCTATGTCCACGCGTTTCTTGAACATCTCCATTTCTTGCCACTGTATTTCTGGAATGAGTCTGACAGTGTGAGCCTGGTATGCTTGAGGGAACAGCACTATTGCTCACCTATTTGATTGAAATGAGGGGGTTGCCTTTCTTAAATATAGTTAAGACTAGGCTCACACTACCCACTACAGGTAATTTTTATTGCTGTATTTTTTGTATTTATATGTGACTTGGATAAAGGCTATTTGATAAAATGGGTTTGGTTTTGGTTTTGTTGGGGTGTTTTGTTTTTGTTTGTTTTTTTTTTTTTTAATGTAATTTTCCATTTAGTACATGTATAGTTCCTGTCCACTTCTAAATCTTTTGTTCAAATCTTTACTAAAACAAGAGTTATGGAGATGGACAGTCCAACTCTCAATGGAAGAGTGCACTCAACTGCACCACTTGTGAGTAGATAGGTAGATAGATAATTCTGAATACTTCTCAGACTAAAACCATCCTTAACATTAACATAAGCTATAGGCACAAACCCACAAAGCATTGCCCTTGTTTTATATTACTCCTGAGAGGGAAGCCAAATCTGAATCTGTGTTAAAAGACAGTGCTAGAAAAGGGGCAGTGCTGATTCCTGAAAGATGGATTCTGTACCACTCAGTTGTGCATTTAGTAGAAAGCAGTGAACATCAGGTATAGGCAGTCCATGATTCAGTAAGACTTTGCAGCTGTATAGAATATCTTATCTGTTCGTGTGTTGTTCCTAAATAAAGTTTAAATAGATACCACAAGCATCCCTTCTCTAGGGGCAGATCTCTGCCTCTGTTCTTAAATAAGGCAATTAACCCATTTGTCAGCTCTGCCATGAATTCATGGGACACTTTGTAAAGCTGTAGTCAGTATGCCTTTTCTACAGGTAGCAGAGCAGATACTGAAGTGTCCAGCTGCCTGCCTGAAAATATTATCTCTGAGATATCCAGGGGAATTGAAAATTCATGTTGAAATTATCGAGCTGAATCTCATAATCACTCATCACTTGCAAAAACAGCTGTGTCATGGGACCTTCTTGCAAGCATGTCATCCTGGCTCAGGTCAGAGTCACCTTGTCCCCAGCCCATCGCAGGAAGGAAAATTGTGCTTGTCCCTATCTGTTTTTAGATTTTGTTTGCAACTTCATCTTTAGATGCTCCATCCTTGAGGCTGGACTGGGAGTTGACAATAAGCAATATTTGGAACTAACAACTTCTCTGGACTTATTTTACCTGCTTCTTGGGATAAAGCACCAGAAAACAAGGATTTTAGCAAAGAACAGGAGTATTTAATTTCAGCTTCGATTGTGCTTTACAAGCTAAATTAGAATGGCTTTCCTTATAAACTACAAAAAGAAAATTTTCTAGGGAGTCTGTTTCAAGAATTTTTTGATGTGTGGGGAGCCAGAGTGGGAGAGAAATTGTTCTTATTTCTGTGAACCCAGTTGCCATATGGCTCGTAACACAGAAGTAGAATCTTCTTTCTCTCTCAGGCAGGTTTGTTTTAGTTGTCTATGGCTCTGCACAAACGCATCTCTGCTGAGCATTGCTCCACCCTCAGCATGGAGCCACTGTCTCCTGAAGAGTATGCTGAAGCCACCTTGTCTTTGCACAGTCCAGAATATTTCTGAAAATCAAGAGGAAAAGTAGATTTATCTATGATAAGCCACAAGGTCAATAGCTTGCTCCCCATCTTCACTTCATCTGAGAGTAACTTTTGTTTAAAGAAATTACATACATGTAATTATATATAATTTATATCTAAAATATCTACAAATTTAAATGCTTATATGTGCAGCTAATCTCCAGCACACCACTTGGTTTATTACTTAGGCAATAAACAAATGATGATTTCTTTAGTGGCACAAGAATTAAATATTATATGTTCCATGGGCTGCATATTATATTATTGGCTCTGGCTCTCTCTTTCTGGTGGTAAGCTTGTACTTCCTGTCCATCCCCTTGTGTACCATGGAAACATTGCTTGAGAGAGAAATGGGAGCTCTTGGATGCTCCTGGTAATGTTTCTTTAGCAAATCATCTTGTCAGGTTATTCTTCTCTTTGGAATATCAAATCACTTGTTATCAAGTAACTTGATACTCCCTGAGGCTGCACAAGATTCATAGCATCTGGCTATTGCAGAAATACATAAAACAGTTGTTATTTTTCTGACTGTCAAGTGGATTTTTGACTTTTAGATACAAGAGTCAGAGTGCTGGTGGTTATTCTCTTGCTGATTCTCAACAGAAAACACTACTTTTGTGAAATCTCAAAGCAGTCATTTTATCCCTAGCTGTAGCAGCCATTTATTTTCACAGTCAGTGACTCCCAACCTGCTGTTGCAAGAATGAACTTCCAGAAGTTGTGTGTGTGTGTGGCTGTTTTCACCACACAGATGTGAAAACTAGGAAAGCAGGTCTCCAGTCTGTGACCCAGTCCACCTGGGATCAAGTTTTTAAATTTTTGCCACAGATTTCCTCAGGACAAAAATCACAAAGGTTGTTTTCCAGGGCTCAGTTTTACAAAGGTCTTGTCTCAAGAGAGATCTTTTGTCCTCGCTTGTATTGAGTTTTGACCTGGGAAACCCTCCAGTACCTTACATCACAAACTACCTTACTCATGTCATACAGATACTGTGAGTTTGTTTAAACAAAGGAGAGCCCAACACTGTTTTTTTCCCAACCTCCTTGGTTGCCTCAGCTCGGAGTTGGTGTCTTTCTGCGTGTTTCAACAGCAGCAAAAGGAGGCCTGTGTAGGGTCATCTTCATATTTAGGGCTTCCAAGTGCATGTCCCATGTGTTCCCGCAGGTTTGCACTGCTGGGAATCCTATTGTGCCTGAAATGGGTATAGATAAGTATTTAATCCAAATGAAAATGCTGACCTGTTGTCTCATTCTTGACTGACACAGAGCTGAGAGCACCTTCAGGCAAGCAGGAAGAAAAGAGGAGACCTTAGATGTTTTTGTCTGCCCTTGAATCCTGTATGATTCTGTGCTGGTTGTTAGATTTTGTTACCCCAAAATCATCTTGGAAAGTGTTATGTTAGAAGAGCTCTGATACCATAGAGTTCATATTTTTACATCACAGGACTATGATGGTTTTCTGCCAACAGGCCTCTGGGGAATTCTTTGGCTGCTTTTGTAATTTCTCAGCTAAATAGCTGAGACAAGAACACTGTATCCTCAAGAGTGCATTCTGAGATTGTCTTTTAAAGACATGTCTAAAGACTTAACCATTTCTGTGGGTGCATAGAATATATTACAGGGGAAAAAAAAAAAATACAGCAGAGGTGGTGTTTATTGTGATGTGAGGAGACAGAGTGCACCAGAGCTGCAGAGAGAGGGAAAAAATGTAAAGGATGCTCAAAGTGTTACCAGGTGTGTTTGTGGGTGATTTATTTTATTCCATTAAAAAAAAAAAATAGCGTGGAAGACTCGTATTTAACCAAACAAAGATTTCTGTGAGTAGTAGGATTCAAAGTCTTGGTTCCTCTCAAGTGTTTTTTGTGTGTAGTTTTGGTGTTGTTTTTTATCTGAGTCCCCCTGTGTTTGATAAACCAATATCTATGGCTGTGGCAGTTACATCCACTCCCTCTCTTTTGACATACTGGCATCTAAGGTTATTGATCTGCAATCTTCCTGTGAGGGAGAATTTTAAATCAGTTGTTTTCTTCTGTATTTGGGACACTGTTCTCAAAAAAAAAAAAAAAAAAAAAAAAAAAAAAAAAAAAAGGTAGGAATTTAGCATTTTCAAAAACTCTGCCTCTCTGTCAAGTTTGCTTTATCAGCTAACATGGGAACTGGCAGCATCAGTCAGCTCTGCATTTAGGTTAGAACACCAAAGCAGTAACATCTGCGATTTATTATTTGCATAATGGGCAATCTGAACTGGGGTTATAAACATCCTTGGTTTCATTACAGAACACAGGCAAAACTCCAGGTAATGACAGTGCTGTCCTCAGGTTACATGAGTAAATGCTGTACACTCACTTGGGAAGGCAAAAAGCTATGTACGGACAGATTGTTGCAGCCAGGCTTCCCAGGCAGAAAGAAGGGATGATTATACCACTACTGGCATTTGCAATCAGCAAAGAACTGTCTCCAAAAATCTGTATGATCGCTTTGTGCCCTCTCAAAAGGGTGGCAAAGACATTTTGTTAGATTCTGCTCTCCCAAAAGCCCATCCAGGGGCAGGAGCTGGGCTCTTTTCTGACCAAACAGCTAGCACTCAGCAAAATTACCGTAATGAGCATCTACACAAAGAGCTTGACTGCTCAGTGAGGGATTTAGCTTGTACCTTCCTGTCTCTCCACTCTAAGAGGCAATCAAAACTACAAGCAGCTGGTTGTGTGGTGTCATCCAAGAAATGGGGCTAGAGGTAGTGCTGTGCCAGTTTTACACAAAATCCCCAAACTGAGTGCTAATAGGCAGAGCATCAGACTATGAATCTAGCTATAAAATAAGTGTGATGTGGGAAAAGGTGAGTTTGGTGAGAAATAAACATGTGTTATATACTTTTGGGGGGGTTAGAGGGGTTATTTCCTATTCTGAAAACAGCAAAAGATCTCCCAAAACACAAACATTTCTGGTTGTCTGCCTTAGCCTTGAAAATGTGTGTATGAACACATGCCAACATTCAGGTTGCCTCAGTGGTGGGTTTGTCAGGTTCTTGCTCACAGGATTCCTAGGGGTTTGATATGGGTGCCCTGATCTGCTCTTGCAGAGTAAGAGTTTGTATATATGATGATTAGGGGACTGGATCATCTCCCCTATGAAGAGAGACTGAGAAACCTGGGACTGTTTAGTCTTGAGAAGACTGAGAGGGGATCTGATCAATGTCTATCGATATCTGAGGGGTGGGTGTCAAGTGGAGGGATCCAATCTCTTTTTGGTGGTGTGCAGTAACAAGACAAAGAACAGGTACAAGCTTGAACATCGATTTCACCTCAACATGAGGAGAAACTTCTTTGCAGTGAGGCTGATGGAGCACTGGAACAGGCTGCTCAGAGAGGTTGTGGAATCTCCTCTGGACACAATCAAAACCCATCTGGATGCATTCCTGTGCAGACTACCCTGGGTGATCCTGCTCTGGCAGGGGAGCTTGGACTCGATGATCTCTGGAGGTCCCTTCCAACCCCTAATGTTCTGTGATTCTATGATTCTATATGTTTTCTATGACAGGGTCCAGAGGATCCAATAGGAGACCAGAGTCCCACTGTCCTAAGTGACTCTTGGTTGTATGGTGAAGAAATTCTTTGGTAGGAGTCACATTTTTCACTAAGACCCATAAGCCAAACACCCACAGGGTAAAAAGACAACAATAAATGAAAGCGGTGTCTGTTCCCCACTGAGAAAAACATAAGCAAAAAATGTATAAGTTTCAAAATTTCTCAAATTGAGTTTGGGTAGGGAGAGACAAGTTTGTAAAGTCTCAAGGAAAAAGGGCTTAGTGGATGGACTTCATTGAGATAACATAAGAAGCCAGTAATTGAATCAGGACAAGAAGTCTCCTTTTTCATGTTGTATTTCTCACCAAGATTTTTCTTAGTATACTTTGGTTAGTGTCAAGAAACTGTTTGGAATCTACTGACTCTCATAGATGTTTGGGCTTCATGTGAGACACAAATATAAAACTGTAAAATCATTACTATTAAAGTCCTGGAAGCACCTGAAAGCATCTTGTAAGATGGAGTCTATCAAGACATTAGGAAAGCCTAAGTGATTTCTTTAGTCTTAGTTTTTCCATTTTTTACTTGCACAGAACAGAATACTTGAAACCAAATGAGGCAAGTGTAGAACTCTAAATCATAGATAATTTATGACTCTGGAAAGGAAATTAAGTGTGAAAAGCAAGTCATTAATATTAAGTCTTTTTAATGACCTTTAATGAAAATGGGCATGTCTCCAATGCCACACAGGGAGGAAAGCCCTTTGGGCTGTATTTTAATGACTTTCTTAGGCTGCATGTGTTTGAAATATGATGTTTCAAATAATTCCATGCAATGAACAGGAGGAGCTCTCTGACAGTCTCTTAAATGTTTGTGAAGTTGAGGTGAGACCTAAAAATGTTTCCAGCTTAAACAGAGCATCATCAGAAGTCTTCTGCTGCTCATCTGTTGTACCACCTTTATTTTCTGTGTTTTACTGAACTTTACGTTGTGATTTTCTTATCAAGCCTCAAAAGAAATCTTGACAATACCAGAACTGAAGGTCCTCTCTGTAGTTCATTGCCTTTGTGCAATTTTTTCTTTTTCTAATTCTCCCTGTTGAACATGACCTAGCCTGAAAGTAAACCATTTCAATGAAGGGAAATTTTCTCTTAATGCTTTTTGTAACTCCCAGCTTGCCTACTTAAAATGTCCTTGTGCTTCTGCTGCACTATTCTTTATTCTGTCTTTAAAGAATTCTCTATTCTCTATTCTCTATATGGTCAGGGGAAAAAAAAAAGAATAAAAAGAAAAGAACAAAATCCAAACCCACAACTTTTATTAAAACAAGGACATTTAAGTCAGACTGTTCTATAGTGCTAAGCTGTATCACAAAATCTTAACAATAAAAGATATGTCATTTTTCTTCCCAGGCACACAGATGTTTTATAGGCTTTATATCAGGAATATACACAGAAAAATACTGTTACCCCTTTATAGCCAGAAAGGTAGTTACATTTGGTTCAGAGAAGAAAATTAGTCTTGAGTCAAATATTACTGCAGTCATCTGTCTTGTCAAAGAAAATACAAATTCCTGCTTTCATGATCACAGCAGAACAAGCAGAGGGTTTTTCCTCTGAACCAAACTCATTTCTAGCTAATTCTTAAGCTGCAAACTTTTAGGAAATGTTTTTTGCAGGCTAAAATCCAGATTTTTTTTTTTCTTCTCTCACCACACCCTTAGCTATCTGTCACCGTTTTTACCCCAGCTCTTCTGTATTGTTTCAGCAGCTTCTCAGGTCCTTGGATGAGTACAGTCACGTCTTGACACTAATTGAAAAGTACTGCAGCTCAAGGCTCAGACAGGGACAAAGCTCATTGTGTTAGCTGGGTCACTCCTAGAGTTTTGGTTGGGAGCTTCCCTTTACCACCTGCTTTACCAGATGATCTCTGTTTTGTTCCTGTATCTACAAGAGGGCAAGAAAAAGGAGGGGGCAGAAAAAAATAAAAAAAGCTATATCTGCTATGTCCTCTATTTTGGAGAGTGTTCTGATTTAGCCCCAGCCAGAAGCTGAGCTCCAAAAAGCCATAGAACCACTTCTCTACCCACTGGTGGGATCGGAAAGAAAATCGTGAGGAAAAAAAGACAACCCCCCCCCTAGGCTGCTGCTTTCTTGAAACAACTAACCTTATCCCCCCATCCCTTATTTAGTGTGACCCCTCACAGATTCTTGGGAGGAAGGGGTACCAGGGTTGGGGGAGAGGTGGGAGGGAAGGGATTAACCCTATCCTCACCAAACCCAGGACAAAGGTTAATTCAGTTCTGAACATCACCTGTCAAGCAATCTTGTAGCCTTTGATTCATGTTGCTCCATTTTAGCTGTTAATCCACTCCCAGGGTCCTCATCTTCCTTCATTTGCACATTTTTGTTTCTTTTTAGAATAAGGCTAATGATCTTCAGCTATACATACACCTCATATTTTTCATATCAAGTGCAGCAGACTCTCCACTTAATGAACCATAGGTTAATAATTCCACATAAGCAGTGAATTAAGACCCATCAATATTCTTTTTCAACTGTGAAAACTCTTCATACTTTTCTGCTGCATGCCTTGTCATCATCTTCCAGTTTTACCCCCAATCTTTCATTCTGCCCTACAAATACATTACAAGGAACCAGCTTCTTCACCATGGAAAATGGAATCTTCTGTTTGACTGATTATTTTTCATGATCAATAAGTCACATCATCCATTCACAAGAGAAAAATGCCATCTTTGGAGTCATGCTGTAGAAACTGTAGGGAGATGCCAACATCCATCAAAAGTCATTTACAAATATATTCTCCTTTCAGATTAATAAATTGCTTTGTGGCCTGTCAGCAATGCCAGCTAACAAAATAATGTATTTAATAGGCATGCTGTACCAAAAAGAAAAAAAACCAAACAGCTATTTTCTGCAGTATTTTTTGATTGCTTGTAATACTAAGCTTCACTTTCTACTTCTACACATCTTATAATGCAAGGTGTTATGTTGATGCTTGTTTCACTTAATGTCTAGGCTCCCAAGAGGCAACCCTATACAGAAAGCCCAGCAGCATAAGTTTGCAAACTTGGAAGCCTTTCCACTACAATAATCTACTGATGCATTTTCTTTTCTTTTCTGCTAAGCCTTCAACCTTTGATCACTCTGTCTAAGACCATTTTACCCAACAGCTTCTCCTTGTACTGTTATGTATAATAAGTGAAGCCAACTCTAACATGCTGTCAGTCCTGATTAATTTCTTTTATATTTGATGGAGTCAATGTAACTTTTAATATAACTGGTAATATTTGTTCTTAGTTTCCAATTGGAAAGTTTATGCCATTTAGGACAAGGTATTTCCTTGTAATGGTTATCTGCCAAAAAATATCAAAGGGCTTTCAAGTAGTAAACAGATCCAGCCATAAGTGTCTCTAAAAGTCTGTATACACAACTCCAGGAGCGTCTTTTAAGAGGTGATAAAATCTCCATCCTTGAAATTTTTCAGAATTCAACTGAAAAAAAAAAAAAAGTCCCTGAACCACCTGATCTACCTTTGAAGTTAGCTCTGCTTTGAGCAGACAGATGAATTAACAACCTCCAGTGATCTCTTTCAACCTATATCTTTACTTGTAATTCTGTAATTCCCACTTTTCAGCCTCTGGGATGACTTCATGTTTGTTTCTATCCCCTTTGAACACTAAGTGTCCTTCAGTAACTCTGTTCAAATCACTATTTTCTGAACTTGTTCTGTTTACTCCATATAGCTGTTTTCATTTCCTCTATCAATCAGCCTTGTTCCTTACATTTTGCTGTCTAGTTTCTTTGCAATAAGTCTTAAATTTATTTATCTTAACTCATTCCATTTCTCAGTCAGATTAAACCTTTCATTAAAAAGAAAAGATAACTGCTTTTCTCCAGGCTATTACTTTGTTTCTTTCATATCTATTTTTCTACATTGTGATGCCCTTCTGTCACTACATTCTTTACTTTCTTTTCTGTAAGTTTGGAGGAGATTATTTTTCAGGATGTCCTTTAAGAGGAGCTGAGTGAAAATAATCAATCTGCCAGCTTCCCTTGGACCCTAGTGGAGTCCATCTACCAGCAACCCTTTCTCTATTAATCCTTTCTCTGGTCAGGCATCCTAAAACTTCAGAATACAAAGTCTAGAGCCTCAAAGATCTAGGAAAACACCAGGACCATCCCCTTAGGACCACAGTTCATCATAGACAACCTTGATGCATTCCAGCAGCTGTTTGTCTCAGCACAGAGAGCAATTGCAAGTTTCTGCATTTCCTTATCTTTGTTCCCATTAGCTCATCTTATTTCTAACACTGGGGACATGTTTTCAGATTCTTCCCTGACAAGGAGTTCATGATCCTGCAGGTTTAATTTCTTCTAGTGTCAAAATAAATCTGTACCCTTTTTTATCTGTAGTCTATAATTCCCTTTCTATCTGTAGTTTATACTTCCTTCTCCATTATGACTCTTCAGTATATTCCTGTGCTTTCTTTTAGTCTTTTCCCACAGTTCTGTCTGTCCATCTCTTGCACTCTGGGTTCTTCTTCCCAGTACCTCTCTCTCTGGATACCAACAGCCTGTAATTTTCATCTTTCTGTAAAACACCTTTTCAAATATGTGGACCTTCAATGATCTCCTTAACTCTGTGACATTTCAAAATGCAGGATTTTCACCATATCCATTCGTAGTTCCCATGCCTTCTATTCCACCACTCTGCTGCTGTTTTCACTCATAAATCACTCTACCTTTAACTTGCTCAGGAGTTATGAATATCATATGCTTCTGCATCCACATCATCTTTCTTCTTCCTTCATGCTGAGATTCAGATCTCATACTCAGTGTTCACACAGAGACTTGTTCCTTCTAGGCATCCTGCAATTTTCTTGAAATATGTTTTGCCAAAACAAGTTCACACCCTCCAGTTTCTCTCCACACACTTCTTGGTCTTCATGCTTTAACCCCTGACAGCAACTGAGCACCACATAACCACTTGCCTCCCAGAAATGGGAAAAAGAGGTAAAACACATGAGTTGAGATAAGAACAGTTTAATAACTGAAATAAAATCAAGTGCAATAACAATAATAATATATTATAGTAATCAAAAGGAATCTTAAAAATAAAAAGAGAGAGAAATAAAGACAAGTGATGCACAATCCAATTGTTCACTACCCACTGACAGCTATCTGCCTCTCCTGGCCCCCTCCCCCCAGTTTATACACTGAGCATGATGTCTTATGATAAGGAATATCCCTTTGGCTAGTTCAGGTCAGCTGTCCTAACCATGCTCCCTCTCAGCTTCTTGTGCACCTGCTCACTGTCAGAGCATGGGGAACAGAAAAATCCTTAACCTGGGATAAGTGCTACCTAGCAATAATAATGATATCAGTGTGTTGTCAACATTGTTCTCATTCTAAATCCAAAACACAGCACTGCACCAGCTCGCAGGAAGAATATTGACTCTGTTCCAGGTGAATCCAGGACAGCCTGCTCCTCAGGGTTCTTCCCTTATTTTTTCACTCCTTTGTTTGCCAATCATTTGCTCTGATACCTGTCTAACTGCACATTGTTCATTTGTTTATTTTCTGTTTTCCCACTAAACTGAAAATAGTTAGCAAAATGGTTTTTGAGAGGCTATGGAGAAAGGAGGGGGGAAAAAGCAACAGAATTTCAATTGCACTGTCAAATTTATTTAATAGCTTTACAACTAAATGCTTTGAAATACTTTGAATTGTCATTAGACTTTTTTTTTTTTTTTAGAAAGGCAATTGATATTCCAGACCTATAATTTGGTAAAAACAATGTCTTTGTAATAAAATGTGGGATAAGGAGATATATATTTTTCCACCTGACAGACATGGAGTGAGAAAAAATATTCCCTAATGTGTTTAGGAAATTCTTTAAACCTACACATAGACAGATACACATTCCTCTGCCTCCAATCCAGGTGATCCCACCAGGGTATTAAGAGAGCTTCAGTTCCTGAACACTAATATATGCACTGTGATTCACAGGATATTAAGAACAAGCATGTAATCAATCCTCTGCCTGACAACTGTTGTTGTGGGGTTTTTTCTTATTATTTTATTCAATACCTCACATTTTCATTGCAAATTATGCAAGCACTAACAATAGAGTCTAAGTATGCTCATTGCTTCTTTGGTTTTTTTTTTTTTTTTCTGCTGAGACTTTGTTTTCACAGTATCTATCACAGTACATTATAGGCTGGAAAGGACCTCCAGAGACTGAGTCCAACCCCCTGCCAAAGCAGGATCACCTAGTCTGCACAGGAATGCATCCAGGAAGATTAGGAATGCATCCAGGAAGATTTGGAATGCATCCAGAGAAGGAGACTCTACAACCTCTCTGGGCAGCCTGTCCCAGTGCTCTGTCAGCCTCACTGTAAAGAAGTTTCTCCTCATGTTGAGGTGAAATCTTCTATGTTCAAGCTTTATTTCCTTTGAAATCAGTTTTGTCCACATCATCCAAGCAGTTAAACCATATTCCTGAAACCAGGTGCCCCATCCATGACAAAAGTGGACAGCATGGCTGATATGAAATTGCTACTACAAGATCATTAGAGATGAAGCAAAACCTTCAGCAGATTTGTCCAGAAACCAGTATTCATAGCCTAGGAGGATTCATTGCAATGTAAAATTTGTTGGGCTTGGGTTGATTCGGTTGGTTGGTTGAAATTTTTTTCTGGCAATATTATACAAATGAAGTTTCAAGTAATTTGATGTGTTCTGACTGACATGCCAGCAGTTTGATTTCTGGAACATCTGACTAGCCTGTGTGTAGCTTTACTCATTGTCCTATTAGATTCTAGATTAATACAGTCTTACTAGAGGGAAGGCAACTTTGGCCAAGACAATCACCAAGCCTCAACTGTTAGCACAGTCCTAAATGCAAGTTCTTGGGCTACCTTCTGAACTAAGGCTTTTACATCTTGCTGCCTGATCCTAGATATCTGAGTTATTCTAACTACCAAGAGTTATTCTTATTGGGATACTTAATTAATTAAATGTGATAATGACTAAATGCAATCAGTAGCCCATCATTTACTTACTAAATTCCCATATAGAGGGGATTTGTCAGATATGACAGTTTTCAGTCACAGACACACAGAAACACACAATGGGTGAGGTGGGGAGGCATCCCTTTGCCAATGTGTGCTGACCTCTCCCATTAGCCTACTGGTAGTTAATAGGTTTGAAAATGGTTTCCCCCTGATTATGTGTTTTCTTCCATCACCTTCCCAGAGATCAAGGTGAGGATGGACAGCCTGTAGTTCCCTGGATGTTTCTTCTGGAAGAGAAAATTGAAGCTAATACTGAATTTGGGGATAATTTTCCTTTTTTTTTTTTTTTCAAATTCCCAGAAGAGCTTTCCATGGGTTTTTTTTCATCTAAGAGACAACTCTATTCCAGCAACTAAAAATGCTGTGTGGCAGCAGCATTTGTTTAAATGCAGAAATACTGCTACTAAAAAAATACTTATTAAAACTTGAGCAATCCTTGAACAAACATCTGCCATTAGTAGGACCACACAACTAGGTTGGCCTCCTGAGGTAGTCTAAGATGACTTCTTGACAAGATAGGTGGCATCACTGCTGTAACTTTAGCAATGTGGGTGAATTCCAGATTGAGTGATGAATGTTGTATGCATTCAAGTCATTAAAACAGAAAAGATTGTGCTCCTCTTCCTAATGGTGCCCTTGTAGCATGGCTGTGGCCAGTTATCTTCATTTCCCTCCTGTACCAGAGAATCAGCTATACCTTGATCTTCAGTGAAGTAGCTCCAGAGGAAAGATTGCAATCTCTTTGGTCTTTAAATACATAGCTTTAACATAAATAGTATCTGTAATCCACACCTCATAGATGTGAAAGTTATCTGCATATAGATGGTTTTCAAGACATCTGTAGCAAATGCCTTTGATGTTTACAGGCAGGCTGTAGACTTCTGGAATTCTAGACCTAAAAAACCTCTCTCAAAATTATTCACCCTTTAGAAATGTTTTTGGACATCCTTTGTCATACAAGGTGTTAATTTAAAAGATTGTGACTTATGCTGATTCATGATCTACTAAATACTGTAACAAATTCACAGGAAATTATTGTGAGTTGTAATTTGGTTATAATGGAATCACCTTCAGGAGACATAACAAATCCCCTGGCTGCTGTTTAGGGGAGCTAGGACAAATATGAAACAGAGGTGGTAAGCTGTGCCTATCAAGCCAAATGGAAAAGCCAGATGCTTGAATTTCATGGGTCTCAAGCTGGCTACAGGGCTGTGCTGGCTTGAGAAATGCTTCTATCCTTATGGGCTGGGTGAAATAAAGCAGCAAGAACTCCTGAAGCTGACATTGCTAGGCTCCCCTGGACCAAGCTGCACATCCAAGCTCTGCAGTCTTTTGGAGCAATGAGGCAGCAGTGGAGCTGCTACTCCAAGGTTCTCTGATTGTTGACTCTCTAAGCATTTAATGCTTCTTGGCCAAAGAAAGACTTTGTTATGGAGCTCCTAGCTACAGGGCGGGTGTTGGGTCATCTGTGTGTGGCATAGGCACTTTATAATGCAGGGATATGCTTGCATTCATCTCTACAAGGTGGTCAATAATCAGTGTCACCCAGCATGTATACTGCACTGTATTCTGTGCTGTGCCCTTTCTGAGGCATTGTTCCCTTTTCTGGCAATGAGCTGTGACCCTTGTGTGGATGACACTTAACGAGCGCTGGCAGCACAGGCTGAACAAGCATCCACAGCCAATCCATCCTCATTTACATGTTGACTTGTCTTATTTAATAGCCTGCTCTGATGAGCTGCATAAGGTTGTTTTTGAAAGAGGCTAGAAGCTAATGCATGCCTGCCAACCAACTTTGAGCTGGCAAGAAACCTGAACAATTCCCCAAACTAAATGGGATGAGTTTAGAATGCATTTCCTGCTGCTGTGCATCCAAAGGGGGAAATAGCTGTTCCATTACTCAGGAGTGCTGTGTGCCACTCAGTCTTTGAAGGATGGCATGTATGTCTGGTTGTAATTGCATGGGGCAGCATAAAGATTTTTATGTGAACTTATAGCCACATAGGCAGCCAACCCAGTTGTAGCAAACAGAAGCCAGATAAGCAAGCTGTTCCCTAACAGTAACTTTTTGTCCTGGCTGATCTCTCAGGCATTCTACCAGCAAATGCTGTCAATTTCTGAAGTCCTAAAAGCATAAGATCTATGAGATCTGGGCTAATGGGCTCATTCACATTCCTTTCCTTCTCTTGCATTCACGCTGCTCAAAGAGGATGCCAAGTGCTGGTAGGCCAGGAGATGAATTTAAAGAGAAGCCTAGAAACTTGGTGTCAACATCTCTATCAGCCTTTGCAATCTCTTTATAGTTTTGTTTTACTCTGCCTGCAAAAGCTGTTTAATGAAGCTTTTCTTCCTGTTTCAGAGATGTTCTATATTTTGAGCTGTCAAAGAAGTATCACACTGTCCTAGCTAAAACCTTCAATCAGAAGCAGGAACTAGAACATTGTCAAATTAACAGCCTTGAAGAGCACATCACTGGAGCAAGATGAAGGCCAGTTTATTAGCCCTAGGTTTTTATTATCTCTTTGCCTCAAGAAAATGATGTTGCAGCCAAAGCAGGAAAGGTCTTCCCATATCCCATCTTTCCTTCCATCATCTTACAAAAACCCACTTTCTTTCCATGTTTTGGAAGTAGTCACAGTCAGTAATGGAAAGAAAAATGTAGTAGATCTCATCATCACATCCTTTCTCACCCCTTCTCTGTAAAGATCCTAACACTCAGCATAGAAAAGAAGGAATGTCACCAATCTCATAAAACAGATTATTCTGTATAAGCTTCACTTTTGGAAGACGTGCTAATAACTCAGATATGAGCTCCTAAGTTTCAGGTTGCCAAGTGTAAAATGATCCACCTCCTTAAGTCCTTACATACTTTTTTTTTTTTTTTTTTTGGAAAACACTTCAAACACAAGTCACAGGAGATACTGAAGAACATCCCTACAAAAAAACAGGGTGGGGGAGGGTGTAGTTCTGCCCTTTAAAATGTGTATATCTACAAGAATCATTAATCATCAGGTTACTGCCATCAGCTTCTGCATGGACCTTTCTCCCATGCTTTCTGTGAATTCTCTGTGCTCCATGGGCTTTACGATTCAGTGTTCCTAAACAGGCTGTTTGCCTGGATAAACCACCACTTCAGGAATCACTCCATAGCTTTCCAAACAGGTGCTTTTTCTGAACACTTTTTGCCCCTTTACCCCAACTGAATAATGCAATCTGTATGCTACGTTTTGTTGCAATACTTTTCCTTTATGAAACACAGAACACAGTTTGTATAATCACAACACAGTTCATGATGCTGTAAGCAAGAATAATAAGGACCATGGTTGTTTTGGATCACATGAAATCTAAACTACACTGTTCTGAACTGTGTGAAAATGCAGCTGGACTTTGGGTTTTGGTTTTTTTTTTTTCAACAGAGCATGTTGTGCATTAAAGCTGCCATGACTTCAGAAAAACATGTACTGAAACAAAGTTTCCACTATGGAAGTTTTCTCTTAGGAGCTGTTTTGTGATTACTAGGTCATCCACCCTACCACAAAGATCAAACCCCATTCTTCTAATAGTGTGAGTCCATCTTCATTTATGGAAACATCTTCACTTATGAAAACTGCTGCTGCAGAAAGCCTGAAACGTTGATGAAAACTTCACATGCTGAGCTGAAACCACTGAACATTGTTTCCTCTGTTTTGTGGGAAGCTGTGCCTTACAATAGCCTTTCATATTGTCATACAGGCAGAACCTCTTTGATCACAACCAAATGACAACACCCTTAGAGCTTTCTGAGTTGATTTGAGAGCAACTGTGGCAGTTTAGGCTGGGTGCCCCCTGCCACTGCCGCATGAGATACACCTCTGGTGTCCTGGGTGCCCACCCACAGGGGTGGACACAGGAAACGGCGTATTTCTACCCATAAGTCCTGCACCCTATAAGGCCATCTGCAAAGTCATTCTCTTCCTCTTTCTTCCCTCTCTGCTCCCATGGGAGATGTCCTCTCTTATCGGGTAATGCCGGGGGAGTATCCTCAAGGCCTCTTAGGCCTGACTAGGCCTAATGCCAGGAGGAGAATGGAGGGGGGGCAGTCTCAGACCTGGCCAGCCTGAGACTTGCCTAGCAGCGGGAGGGGGAAGAAAGAGCCCTGGGGGGTTTGGGTTTACCCTCAGGTGGGAAGAAGGGAAGGATTGGGAAGCCTCTGGGAATTCTGTGAGGGGTTCTGTACGCTTTGGGATACTCTTTGTCACTATGCTTTGTGGTTTGTAGTTCTCTGTAGCTTCACCAATTGCTTTTCCATTTAAACTTTCCATCACTCTCCAATCCGTTTGTGTGAGTCTCATTCTTTTGTCCCTTTCGGGGCAAAAGACGATCTGTCTGGCCCCAAACCAGCACAGCAGCACAGAATATTTAAGGAAATTCCAGCTGTCTCCATGGCTTGCAGAAGGGAACAATAAAGATGTGTTTATTATTCATGTTACAGTCAGGAGCAAGGGTGGTGTTGGGACTCTCTTATTGTACATGCTGGGCAAATAATGACAGAGAAAGCTTGAGCAGAGATAGCTGTTAGTGACCTAAACAGGCAGTACTGGCAGTGCTGACCTAAATATAATGGGAAGCTAAAGAAAAGCTTTAAAAAGTGTGCAAGACATGCAACACACAATCAGGACTTCAAAGGTTTGTGGGGAGCACTACTTTCCCTGAAATCTTTGCTGTGTGCATATTACAGAAGTGGACCTTATTGGTGCCTCTAATGACACCATTAAATCATATTAATGTGTGATAGGTCACAACCAGGTGCACTAGGTATGGAAGTAACACAAAAAAATAAATTAAAAAATCTCTTCAGTGAAGAATGGGCTTCAATCATGACTACATCTCAGGAAACTCTGTTTTGTTTTATAGTATTGCATGGGCAGAAAAACATATTAAATTTTTGCATATCTAGTCTGTGGGTAATGACTCATTCTCTTCTGGAGGAGTGCAAGCAAACTTGCAATGCACTCAAACACTGCCCTAAAAATATCCCATTACCATCCACAGTCTGTCATACAGAAATATTTCTTGAGCAGTTTTCAAAACAAAGATTGCAGTTCAGTTAATCAAATAAATAGGCTCTGACTGCTTGCAAAACCAACCAACTACACTGAGGTCTTTAGGATTAATCCTTAAAATCCTAGGTGCCCAAAATTTCTAGTAATTTGATTTTGTTTCTGGTTTATGTAACATAACTAACCTGATGTTTTCACCTAACTATGGAATAGCAGCATGGAGTTGGAGCATGTTAATTTAGATATACAGTGGTATAGGCAAAAGCATCAGAGGTTCATTTGTTGGTAAATGCCTCTATTGTAGGTTTTGTAAGCAAAAGTTTTTTGATGTGGTGAAGTACTTTGTGTGTTCTTGAACACCTGTCTGATCATCTTTTCTCAGTAGTTCTGCAATTCTGCAGTTGGTGCCAACAGGTTTGGAAGGAATGCAGTTGTCTCAAAGATATGATGCTCCTACTGGATTTGTGAAATGAACAAAAAGGTGAGGGAGACTTCAACCACCACCAACCACTTCAACCACCAACTCACCCCTTACTAAAAATTTGCCAGACACAAATCAAGCCTCTCAATTCTACCACTTGTGGCAAACTTTGAAACTATGACAGAAAAGGGTTTCATAAGTGCTTGTCCCTTGAAAGCCTTTTATACTCTGGTTTTGGCCCCCAAA
The DNA here is from genome assembly GCF_027791375.1 of Indicator indicator. Classification (NCBI taxonomy): domain Eukaryota; kingdom Metazoa; phylum Chordata; class Aves; order Piciformes; family Indicatoridae; genus Indicator; species Indicator indicator. The sequence goes on from NC_072016.1 coordinate 7,584,993, forward strand.
ATGCCCAGTTAATCAAAAATTAAAACATTTGCCAAAGCCTGGATAGTCAGTTGTCCGAATGTTATATGACTTGTGCCTTTCACTCGTTAGCTAGCTTGGTGTGCTTTGTTTCTGAGAAAGCCTGGATAGGCGAAATGCTTCTGTGAGGGTTGTTTTGGGTCTGAGTACTCCAGGTACTCTGAGGTTTCTCCTTTGAGTTGAATCAATAATCAAGAAACCACCTAAAAGCCTTGTGAATCAGATGGTCTAGGGGTTTGGGCCTGCCTTTAGAGAAAAATTTTGATATGAAAGATTGATAACAAGATGTTTTGATTATACTTATTGAAAAGTTCTTTCACTCATGTTTCTGAGGGTCAGAATTTTTGGTTTATGTTCCAACATTAGTTATCTCTTCAGAATAGTCAGCTCCCTTGCTGTACAGGGGTTATGATTAACCAGATTCCTTTCAGGAAAATAAAACCCATCATTGTTTGATCACTGCTGGGAGAAGTCCGAGTGTGGCCTCTCTCCAGACTCTCTTTGCACACAAGCATCAATTTCTGCCCATGGTGTTTTGCAAGCACAAAGTACAGGATCTGTTTATGGGTTTGTTGTGTATTTTTAAATCATTATTGCTGCTGTGGAAGAAGTCAAAGACATGTTAAGGATGTTGGTTGTGTGTGGCTTTTTTGCATGTGTGTGAAAGCCTGGATAGCCAAAATGCCTCTGTGAGGGTTGGTTTGGGTCTGAGTACTTGGTGCTTCATGCCATGCCACAGCTTCAAAAAATGAAAGTAGTGACTGGAGTAAAGTATTATGGGGCTTGGAGTTCAGACTGTAACATGGGAGGCTTCCTGTTCCAGTTGCTGCTTCTGGGTGCCAGGTTCTTTGGGTCTTGGTCATTTCTGCTGGGATGGCATGTGTGCTTTTTTTGTGTGAGTGTGAAAACCTGGATAGGCAAAATGCTTCTGTGAGGGTTGTTTTGGGTCTGAGTACTGCAGGTACTCTGAGGTCTCTCCTTTGAGTTGAATCAATAACCAAGAAGAAACCTAAAAGCCTTGTGAATCAGATGGTCTAGGGGTTTGGGGCCTGCCTTTAAAGAAAAATTCTGATATGAAAGCTTGATAACAAGATGTTTTGATTACACTTATTGGAAAGAAAAGTTCTTTCACTCATGTTTCTGAGGATCAGAATTTTTGTTTTACGTTCCAACATTAGTTATCTCTTCAGAATAGTTAGCTCCCTTGATGTAGAGGGGTTATGATTAAACAGATTCCTTTCAGGAAAATAAAACCCATCATTGTTTGATCACTGCTGGGAGAAGTCCGAGTGTGGCCTCGCTCCAGACTCTCTTTGCACACAAGCATTAATTTCTGCCCATGGTGTTTTGCAAACAGGAAGTACAGGATCTGTTTATGGGTTTGTTGTGTATTTTTAAATCATTATTGCTGCTGTGGAAGAAGTCAAAGACCTGTTAGGGACCCCTTTATGCTACCATATTTGGTCAAATGATGGGTCTATGTATACTACATGTGAACATTAGAAAATTATTTTTAGATGACCAGTGAAACCTACGTGCATTAAAAATAGCCAGGCATAGGAACCATACTGTCTTTTGAAAGGACAAAGGAGCAAACACAAACCAGCCTCTCCCTCAGAAAAAAAAAAATCTATAAATATGTCAACAAGGTCATAAAAACAAATGTACCATATAAGAAAAATTATTCTCATTTAAGCATAAGTGTCAGGAAACTCACTGCCTATTCTATGGTCAGATTGGTACCAGTGGGAAAAGAAAGGCTTTTGACAGCAATGTTAGCTGGTTGCAGTTACCCTTGACAGAACTGGGAAGCAGAAGTACAGAGAGGCACTGTGGCAAGGGCAGGTTCAGAAGCCAGTCAGCCACTTGTAGAAGGGCTGTTTAGTATTGGAAGATCTATCAGAGAAAGACAGGTTTGGTTTTGTTCGTCTGATGAACGCCCAGCTGATAACACGAATCAATGTTAGCATTGTAATGGTTTGAATCAACCCACCAGCAGGCTAACCTGGCTGTTTTCCCAGCACAGAGGTGAGGGGAAAGTAACACTCACAGACTCAAGATTCAGACAAAGAAAAGCGAGTGAATAAAGTTTGCTGATCAAAATCAGATAAACATAGTACTAAATGCACAATTACCTTAGCCTGTTTGCAGAAAAAGCACAGTGCAAAGTAGAAGCAAGCAATCCAAAAGCCCAGGCCAGAAAACTACTCCCTAATCCCTCCTTGTCCTGATGCCATCCCAGCAGAAAAGACCAACACCCAAAGAACCTGGAACCCAGAAGCAGCAACTGGAACAGGAAGCCTCCCATGTTACAGTCTGAACTCCAAGCCCCGTAATACTTTACTCCAGTCACTACTTTCATTTCTTGAAGCTGTGGCGTGGTCTGAATAACAGCAGTAGGTTCAACTCAATTGAACTCAATGGACATACATTCTGTGAAAAGGCTTTCATTTTAGCAGTTTTGATTGTATTAGGTAAAGAAGAGTTTTTATGTTTAGAAAGGAAGTGGCTGAGTGAACCAGAATCTTTTTTTGTTTGTAGGGCAGGGAGATAGATGAATGATCTACCTTCTATAATATAAATGTGTTTTGGTATTCATGTAGTAAGGTGATATAGTTTATGACCAGCCACTTTGTTGCTACCACAAAATGTTTTTGCTAACCAAAAGAAAGTCACTTTGATGAGCAAAATTACTGTTTCAACAGACAAGCTCTTTGACTTTTAAACCGGTTTTAATTACTGTGTTGTGCTATTGTGATGTGAATCGTGGGAGCAGTGGAACAAGGCACCCGAGTCAAGGAGTCATGAATTAATGAACAAGAAATTACAGGGGCAGTGCTTTTGCAGTATGAGAAAAAGCTTTAAGAAAAAAAAAATCTTTTAGAGACATTCCAGAGGAGGTCATCTTCATTCTTATTATTTCTGAAATGCTAGGGTTATGAGCAAGAGAATTTGTTTCTTGTTGGAAAAGATGTTTTTAATTTCAGCCCTAAGATTAGTGATAAGAGAAGGGGGACACACATCACACAGACACCACTCTATAGAAATTTAATTTTATGGTTTTTAGAGGAACAAATGAAGCCTTACTGAAACTAACACATTCATGAGAAACTTAGCTAAGCTACTACAAGGAGTGAAGCAGGTGATGATCTGAAAAGCAGTATCAGAAGGAAGTTAGAAGTAATGGAATTTGAGAGGAGCGTTACTGGCATGAAATTATCACTCTCAAAGCTAATTTCCCTTGTATACTTACATCCACTCAAAAGAAATACATCACAAAGTTAACTGTAAGAAGCCAGGAGAATGTTAATGCCCAAAAGAAAAGATTTATTTCCTCTGAAGCGCTGTCTGCTGCAGTGCTGGCTTGTAGTTTAAAGTCCAGAGATGTCACAGGATATATTTCTACGAACATCTTTTCTTCTCTTAAAACTGCAGGTACTGGTTTTTTAGATTGTGAGGAAGAATGAAGTGGTCTTTAAAAATATAAATAAACCATTTTTCACTTCCAAACTGCAGATTATTATGTTGCCCACAAAGTTGGCAGTGACCAAAACAGTTACTTCTGAGTGATAACTACTCACAACCAACTTTATTGTGCTTCTTGGCTACAAAAATTATTTGTGAGGCTTACAGACACTTATAGTAATAGAATCTAGGCTGAATGTGATTGAGGAAAGGAAACCACAGGCTTGAGTTCTTTGGCTCAGATGAAGAAGAAAAGCTTATTTATACTTGTCTGTATAAGAGAGAGAGTATTCCTCTTCAGCTCTTACAGGCTGATATTTTTCATAGACTCTTTAATTCACTGTGGGTATGAAATTGTTTTCAATGCTAAGTGATTCTTTTGGTGTTACCAACATGCCTTACTGTCTTTTATCTGTCTCCTGGGAATAATAGGAGTTTAATAAATAGGCTTTCCTGCAAGCAGGATGGGTAGTAGCATTTGTACAGCCAAGCAAATAGCAGTTTTAATTAAGAGCTCAATCCCCCCATGTCTTTATTTCACAGTTTGTAGTACTGGTTTCACTTGCAGTTGTCAGGATCGTTATTAATCTGCAAAATGAGCACTCAAGATAAATGAGAGGAAAATACTCACAGGGTACACGTAATTAGCACATGACTTATTTTGAATTGTGATGATCTCCTTGATAATTAATCAAACTTACAGTTGATGTTTGGAGGCAGTTAGAAGATATTTCAAGAAATAAGAACAAATTCCTGTGGAGGCAGATGAAGCCACAATGAGAAATGGGGAAGCAAAAATCAAAGGTCTGAAAGAAATGTTGGTAGTTGTAAACTAAGGTTTCAGCCTCAGCTGATAAAAGCTGGAATTGTTTTAGCTCAAGTTTCTGCAGAAAGGACAGTAATGTGCAGCTTGGCACATGAAGTGTCCAGAGAACAGGCAATGGAGCAGTTCTCTTGGTGTACTGATCTGCCTCTGGTGCAGTATGCCACCTGCAGAGGGGCAGAGTACACTCACCATGAGAAGGAATGATATTGTCATGTGATAGTAAGGAGTTGGGTCTTATTTGCATGACCTAGAGTCGAAGTGTGGATACAGTCATGCTACATGAAAGGGATCTCAGGGAGCCAGGGCACTGAGGGGCTGGTATCACCTGTCTGTACGCAGGCAAAAGAAATTTTGAGGGCAAAGTGCGTTATTAACATACTTCTGTGCACCTTAGTCTGGGATGTTGTGAAAGCCCTGAATCTCCCCCAAGAACTCAGAAACCCTCCTTTTCTGGTTTTGTTTACCTTCCTCTATTTTTATTCTCTTTCAAAAAAATAGCTGAAGAAGTGTTCAGAGTTTTCAGTAGCAGGCTAGACCCTCAATGGGGAATAAGGGGCTGAGACTGATGTGGTTGCAGACCCCTGGATGCCCTGCAACCAGCACACCTCTGGTCTCTGAAAGTGCAAAGAGAAACTTTCTTTCAGTCTTGTGCAATTTTGGTCTGAGCAACAGAAAAATGCAGGCTGGCCTGAATGGTACTTCAGCTCAAAATTAATTTTCACCTTTTACATGCATTGTGCCTTCCCACTAGCACCCACGGTAGAGAGAATTAGGCCCTGCATGGCTTCATGTTGGTGTATTCGCTTATTTGGCCTCTGCAGGTTTCCAGTTAGCAGCATGTGCATCCTCAGTCCAGATGCTAATGTGGAATACAAGACCCAGGCCATTTAGAAAGAACTAAGTCATCTCAGACTCTGCCTTTGCTAGGGTTAAGGTTAACTGGAACTGACTTTCATTTATCTGTTTTATCTTTCAACCTACCATGCTCAAACACCTGTCTCGTAAATCCTCTGCACAAATGATTAAACACACAAAGGCCTTCAAAGCAGTAAAAAAGCTACAAAATCACAAAGATGACAGTGACAGTAACTATGTGCATGTCATCAAGCTATCCTCCAGCCAGGACACACAGAACATGGATGAAAAGGCCTGCCATCTGTCACTGGCAAATACCCAAGCATTACCCGACAGGGCAGCAAAGCTCTCAGCATCTTGGGTTTGTGACATTCATAGCTCTTCCCCTTCCATTTATTCTGTACAACACATTTTTAATGTACAGGTTTCAATGCAATGCTGAGCCAGTAGAAGCCAAACAACATTTGTCTTATCTCTGGGAAAAAGAAAACAAAAAAATCCCCAGATTAAGATTTCTGTCTATTAGGGCTTGTTTACTGTAGTTGCTTTGTCCACACATGGCCAGCAATGAAGTGGTTGTCTCAAGAGCCTCTCCAGAAAGACTTCTGATGACCTGTTCCTCCCAGTTTGCAGAGCATCAAGACAAAATGCCCTCTTCTGCAGTATTTCAGTGGTAAATTTGCAACCTGTCTCAGTTTTTTTTTTTTTTTTTGTCATATCATTGTGCTAAAGACAGGCTGTAATTTACATTCAACCTGCACGAAAAAAAAATGGATGTGAGAAATTACACCTTGTTGCACTCATGAAGCTTTTACACCTGGAGAGAGAACCATGTCAAATTTTATTTAAATTGTATGTCTTGCCATTGTCACATCAAACTGTTAAGCACTTCAGATGTGTCCAGAGTGCGTTGACATCCCAAAGCTTGGCAAGGCAGCACTTAGGTGTTGATGATAAGATAATGATAATACTTAGTCTGCACTGCACACAGTGTAAGGCAGTATGGCAGGAGTCCTCTGCTTAGTTACAGAAATGTTCATTTTACCACTGTGGTAAAGAATCAGGGAGGACCTTTTGACTTGACTCCAGACTTGATGTCATGTCTTTACATCTGGCTACTGCAAAAGTGCCTGATGGAGCTGCTGGACAGCAATAAATTAATTCAATAAAGAATAAGTGGTCTTACCAAACAAATTATTACTCTTGTCTGTTGTCAGGGCCGTTCCTGTGTTTAAGGTACCTGTAGATGAGTGATTTCTCTTCAGCACTTCTGGGGACAAACAGCCTTTCAGGTCAGTGGAAGTTTGGCAGCAAGCACAGCCTGTAAATTATTATGGTTCAGTCTTGAAAGAATGACAGTGCTCTCATAAAGCACTCAGGGACAGCTAGGAGGAGGAAGCCCTGGTCTTCTACAAATGCAGATCCAGGTCCCTGCCCTTTCACAAAATGACTTTTGCTCCTTGCTTGAGAAGTCATGCAACTTTCTACACATTGGATCATTACATTCCCAGAGGAGACCAGCTGAAGGAGCATGGGGCATGCTGAGACCTTGTTAGAGAGGCCTGACCTGACTGCTCTTACATCTGTGATGCTGTCCTTAAGCAAACGCTCTCTCGCTCTGCTATGGGCTCATTCATCAGCTGAGGCTGTAGGTACCTGCTTAGAGCAGGGTCAGCTGCAGCATGGAGCTCAAGACATTGTTGTCAGACCCTGAATATCTCCAAAAACGGGGACTTTAAAACTTCTCCAGGAGATTTATAGCAGTATTAAACAAGAACTCAGTGAACCAGAACCAGTGTTGACAGGAATGCCTGAAATGAACCACGAGACAGGCTTGGGCTTCTGACTTCTGGGTTTGTCTTCACCTGGGCTCATACCATCAGGCTGCTAACTTGATGCTTACTGGTAATAGTATATTTTTCACTTTCTTTAAGTTTTCTTTTAATGTTTTCCCCAAGGGAAAAAAAAAACAACGAGAATGGTTGTGCTTAGTGAAGATTAGAGAAAGTTGGATATTTGAGTTGGCTTTTTAGAAATTAGTTAAGAATTCTTTTCTTTAAAAGTTATTACTTACAAGCCAGCTCTGGTTGCAAGTGGACATCACAGTATTCTGACTTTTTTCTTTCCTTGTCACTTTCCCCAACTAGTAAAAAAAGGGCAGAATGCATGGCTGAAAGAGAATTACTGATTCATTGCACCATTTGTAAATTCAAATATTTTAAATTGCAGTTTAGTGATTCTGATGTTTGAAAGTACAAAGACTTTACACATGTACAGAGCAACAAAAGGACCAGAAAAATATGAAAGGGAAGAAGAGAGGGAATAGCAAAATCACAGGAAAAGCAATTTACTCAATTTCCTGGTCATCTAAACCAATTTTCCTTGTAATATTTTTGAACAGGCCAAGCAGTCTTCTATTGAAAGATGAAAAATTATGTCCACAGCACCTGCTTCGTCGTAGCGTCTCTAAGACAAACTCATGCACATATTTTCATTGAGCACCAACACCTAGCCAATGGTGGTTTCCTCCCACACAGTGTATGTGGGAAAAGGTGAGAAAACTTAGTTTAGTTCTTAAGACTACAAGGGAGGCAAAAAAAGGTGTTTTAATCCCCCACTACCAAGGAATATTTAATGTCCATCCCCAAGAGATGAATATGTCATAAGCCAGGTAGATAGCATCAACTGAATTGTTGTCAGAGTGAGGACAAAATAAATAAATAGAGGTAAAAGGTTACAAAGACAGGACAATAGTTACTATTTCACTTCCTCCTTGAATGTGAGGGAGCAAGCAGCGAAGTTAATTAACTGCCCCTGAGATGGATGGGCTTTGTGCTGTAGTTTTCCCAATTGTCATGAAAGTTGCCCTGCTCAACATTTATTCAAATAATTGTAATTAGCAACCAAGTCATCCTTCTCATCAATTGATCAGACTCCCTTAGTGTCAGGAGAGTGATGGCTACCTGACTTCCCCCAGCTTTTTTTTTTCCAGGCTTTGCTGATAGCTGCCTGATTATCAAGTCACTGAGTTATGCTCCCTCCTGTCCAGGCTGCTCCCAAGTCTTCCTGGGCTCTGTCACGTGCCTGGCAGCAATTAGCTGGCAGCATGCTGTTGTCCTAAGTCTGTAAAAAGGAAATCACATTGCAAAGGTTGCTAAAGAGGCAAAATTTAGTTTCCCCAAACCACTGAGGTGGGCAGATTCCCATATAACTGATGACCAATAAGGACTCTGGCAGGGGGGTTGAACCTGATGATCTCTTGAGGTCTCTTCCAACCTCTGAGATACTGTGATACTGTGTGACTCAGAGCAACAAAAAACACTGGTTTATGCCAGGGAACATGAGAGATACTGTGAACTGTGTATACTGAACAAGGATGTTTTCCATTAGCCAGCTCTAGAAAGAGTAGAGAGGATCCACAGTGGAAGAAAGCCCAAGAAACGCATTTCTGTCTCAGAGTCTCTCTGCCTCACAGTCAGTGCCCAGCCAGATCTCCAGCTCCCATGACTCAGTGCTGTTTCATAGACCTGAGCCACACTTTTTCACACCAGTGGAGTAATTGACACAGTAATGGCTTGTATTCCTCTTCTACTTGAGTACACTTTCGTCCATCGAGGTTGATAATGGTTTATGGATTGAGCTTAGAATTCCTCTTCAGCATTAGTAACTTCCTTAATTACAAGCTGATAATCCAGAAACAAACCCCACCACTAACATCCAAGTATTGCACTGAACAAAGCGTCCTTTTGTGCCTTCCAGGGAGAGTTGAGGAGGATATGTTCTCACACATTTCTCTTTGTGGCTGTAAGCAAACGCAGAAAGCCGGTTTTGATAAAGGGCTTTATCATGTACCACAAAGCAGTTCATCCTAGCAACTGTAAATGTCAGGACACTGTATAAATGATTTTATGGTACCAGTTGCTTCATACTTAAAAGAGTATTCATATCAGATGCTGTGTTTGCTTTGGTCTGTCACTGCAGAAAACACTTTCACCCAGGTGATATGAGAACAGACCAGGTCAATGGCAATGCTGCACACACACTGGAGTGATGCTAGACACTCAGGACACAAGTCTGCACACAGAAAGGTGCTGCCTCAGGGAAAGCTGTCACATGAACAAAGGCTTTGTGTTCCAGCAGTCAAAGCAGGACAGGAGTGGAAGTTAGGCAGGTAGCAAGCAGATGGTATTCCTTCATATGCTACTCCTTTATATCTGACCTGCGGACACTTCAGCTCTATCACAGGTGGTATGCCCAGCCCAGGTGGCTTCCCTAGGAGGTCACCTCATATAGCAAATTAGAAAGAGGCTGTTACAAATTTATTCTGTTATTGGTAATAATGATCATTACCACTTACCATGCAATTAAGGCAATATTATATTAATGATGAAGTAATGAAATTGGGAACACGTCTTGGAAAAATCATTCCCCTGGCAGTCAGTCAGCATTGATTCTCAGCTGTCTATCTGCAGGGGCTCTAAAGTCTTCTGTGAAACTTATTTTCTGAATTTTGTTAAAGCAGGCAAACTTCCTCCTTACTGAAGGGTCCACTTTTTAGTGACCTTTCAAGAAAAACTTAAATTCTGAGTCAGAAATGAAACCAGAGAAAAATATTTTTTTTCATTTGTTCCCCGTGATCTTCACATTCACCAGCTCCATATTATTGTCACATGCAAAGTCATAATGCCTCATCTCTCTGTATTTATGTACTCATTTATCACTAAGCTCATAAGTTTTTTGGGGGGTTTGTTTTCTTTTGTTTTTAATTTGTAATTTCAGCAGCCTACACTTTCTGGCACAAGTTCCTCAAACTCTCATGATTCCCAGCTCATGTCTGGACATCTCAGTGCAAGGCAGCAGATAACTGCAAAACCAAACACCATCATGCCCTGTACAAATACATGTGCAATCCATTGCACTCCTTACAGTTCTGTTATTAGCATAGAAATTAGCATCAGAAACTCCATTTTCTTTCTGGTGAAAGTGAAGCTAGTTTACAGCAACAAAGCTCTGTAGAATATTCCATTGCCTCTCAAGTCCTTTTCCTTAGAACAATTTCCATTTGGGGGTTGGGGGGGAAGTGTTTGCACATTTCAACTCCCAGAGCAAATCATCTCCAGTGGATGTGGAAATCGGTCATGATGGACTAGGACAGGAATGAGGACTGGGTTCTACCTTTCCAAACAAAGGTTCTCTCTTTATTCCTGTCCCACTCCTCAGCCAGTCCATTCACCATATGCTATCAACTGTGACTCCGTCCAGAGGCTCTCATTTAGAGTAGCAAATGAGCCAATAAATCTAACATGTCATAATCCCAAAGCCAAGCAAAAAACGAGGGGCTGAATCTTCTGCCAGACTAAATCTGCACAGCCAGGGTAAATCCTCTATTCAGTTTTAATGAATATCAACTGGGGACATGACCAAATTATTCTAGATTGTATCACCAAAGCTGTGTTGTGGAATTTATATGGATTTTATTAATAAGTGTTGACAGCTTAGAAGAGCTGGCCATAGTGTGTAAAGATACTGGAAGCTCTTCACAATGACACACTCAAATAAAAGCCCCTGTCTGTCCTGTTGTCATGTTTTCTGCTCTTAGGCACACTGTAAGAATCAGTTTCAGTGCTGGGAGAACCCAGCCTTGACCAGATTTAAGTTAATTGGGGGAGGGGGGAGAGGAGAATATCTGTCATGAAAATTAACCTTCTTGTCTTGAGTAGGCAGGGACATTATTTTCTTTTTTTCCTTTAAGATGAAGGCACGTTTCCAATCTCCTTTTCCCAGTCACCTGGAATTTGCATCCCAAAACATTCATTGCCCTCTGACAGTTTCTTCACCTGAGAGCAAGAGAAACTCAGTGCCAGCCATTGCAGCTGGACAAATGAGTCTACAGGCTTGTTCTGTCTGCTCATAATCAAACTCTGACCAAAGATTCTTGAACCAAATGTGAAAAAGATTATAATAAATACCCAGTGCAAGCTGGAAACTTTATCTTCAAAAGACTATCACAGAATCAATCAGGTTGGAAAAGACCTCAGAGATCATCAACTCCAACCTGTTACCTTATACCTAACACCTCCTGACGACTAAACCATGGCTCCAAGTGCCACACCCAATCTTTTTTTTGAACACCTCTGGTTAAGGTTGAAGAATCATGATCCTGTCTTTCTTCCTATGATTCGAAAACTGCAAGTTCTTTGCATTCTGGAACTACATTGTCAGGGCATCCAAATATGCTAACATTTTCTCTACAAGACTTTGCTCTAGTTGCTTCTTGCCTTCATGCCAGCTACTGTATGCAATCAGGCTGCATTGAGGATGAAAGGTATTTTTAAAAGGGAGAACCTAAAAATCTATTGAAAATCTCTGCTAATCTCCTCCACACTTATGTTACAGCTGTGCAATAATTTCCTGGACTCATTATTATGAAAGCATTTTGTGCCCATATTATGCAGTCCAGCAGTTACTAGTGTGGAGTCTCATTGACTTGTAAATGATACATCATCTCCTTTTTCACATGCCTAAGAAATTGATTCTATTAATACTATTGCACTTTTGCTGTTCCCTAACTAAGGCTGCCTGTCACAGCATCTGCACATCCCAGAAAAAAAAAATCCAAAAAAAATCCCCAAGAATTGTTTTCCCCTCTTTTTCACTGATGTAATCTGCTTTAACTCCACTGATACTGTTCAAGCTTCCAGGAGAGGTAGTTGTGTGGAGGAGGAATCAGAAGATGAGTGTTGTAAAAGCACTTGTGCCTTCATCAGACCAAGAGCAACTCTAGTCAGCATCCTGAAGGTGCAGTTGGTAGCAGAAACCTAAGGAGGGAGCAGAAAGGACATCCATAGAGACATCTTTCCCCTGGTGCATTGTTTAGGGTTACAGTGGAAACCTGGAGGTGTTATTTTGGAAGACGCATTTTGTTTGGTTCTGTTTGACAGACTTAGACTGTTCTCCCCCTAAGCCTCTTTGCTTTCTTTTTGAGTCAGCTCTGGGGAGCTGATATCTTGAGTATTGTGTTCAGTTTTGGGCACCTCAATACAAGAGAGATGTGGAAGTGTTGGGGAAGGGCCTGGAGAATAAATCTTTTGGAGAGTGACTGAAGGAGCTGGGGCTGGTTGGTTTAGAAAAGAGAAGGCTGAGGGGAGACCTCATTGCTCTCTACAACTACCTGAAAGGACGTTGTAGAGAGGTTGGTGCTGGTCTCTTCTCACAGGTAATTAGTGATAGAACAAGAGGGAATGGCCTCAAGCTATGACTGGGTAGGGTTAGACTGGACATTAGGGAAAATTTTTTCACAGCACGAGAGGTCAGGCATTGGAATGAGCTGCCCAAGGAGGTGGTTGAGTCACCAGCCCTGGATGTGTTTAAAGGTGGTTTGGATGTGGTACCTGGGAAAACGAGTTAGGGGTGAACCTTGTAGAGTAGGGTTCTGGGTTGGATTTGGTGATTCCCAAGGATCTTTTCCAACCTGAATGATTCTGTGATTCTACAACACAGCTAAAGGCTCATTTTGTTCCTGGAGTATTAACTGTCATTCCTTAGCACTGAATTTCAGCTTTTTTTCCAGACCATTTAGAAACATGTTGACCAGCACATATGCACTCAGACTCCCCTTGTGGCCTCTCCATTAAAAGCAGTCAATTTATTCCTTCAGTTGGTTTCTTCTTTTTTGACAGTTAATACAAGAGAGGACATCCAGGTTCATTACATGACAGCTTAGTTACTGTGAAAGTCTTGGAGACATGCATCATCCAAAAGTTTTGGTAACTGGAATACATTCTATTAACTGGGCCACTGCTATATATGTGTGCTTACTGAGACTTGATTTCATAGAATCATTGTTTGGGCTGGAAGGGATCTCAAGGATCATCCAGTTCCAACCCCTCTGCCATGGGCAGGGACACCTCACACTAGAGTAGGTTGCTCAGAGCCACATCCAGGCTGGTCTTCTATTCATTTTTATAACTTCTTCCACTTTCCTGCTACAAGCTGTGAATAATTTTTTTACAGCTTTCTACAATAAAAGAACAGTTCTGGATTACTTTTTATCAGTAACTTAAAATGCTTGCTTTTTTAATTTATCTTGGTGTGGGTTTTTGTTTTGTTTTGTTTTTTTTTCTGGATTGTGTGAGAAAATGAAATTAAAAAGTAAAAATTATTGATCTGAAAACATTTTTAATATCAAAATATCTCATTGGATCGTGGGAAAGGAGTGGTGCATTAGACACCCTTGATGAGTAAGATATTGACAATGAAATGTGTTTATATCTCTTAATACAAGTAACAGGGAGAAACTCATCTGCCACTCAGTTTCATCAATATTTACTGAGGTGAAAGACAAATAGAGAAGAGAAAGGAAATAAGAAAAAGAAGGAACCATCAGCTCTTTTGTTTGTTTGTTTGTTTGTTTGTTTTTCCCTTCTTCTTAAGGGCTCCACTCCTATCATATTTTCTGTCCCCATATAAGAAATTCCCACAGTTTTAGAGACTGGGATGGCCACTGTAGAAATTGGAACAGCATGTTGTGATGTCCTTGAAATGTCAAAGAAGCCAGACTTTGGAAACTGTTTAGAAACTATCTTTAACGGGAAAATAAACAGAAACTTGATACTTTGTGCTTAACAGCAGGCTCTGAGCAAGACAGGAAACTGAGCAACAGCATCTCACAGGACTAGAGCAGCAGTCCCAAGCCACATTAACACCAAGCTGTTGCACAGTGCTATGTGCTAGGTCCTTCCACATTGCAGCATCTGTTGTCCTGTGCCTTGCAAGCACTGGGTTTATGTACTGTTACTGTCCTTCAGGCATGGTCTGAGGTTTTCCTGATTTAGCTTGCAAAGTAGAGGAGAGCAAAACTGGTTTAGGTGAGGGCAGGTGAACTTCAGTCCTGTTTTGCTTCAGAACTGTTTGCTTTCTTGTCTCTTTTAACTCTCTCCAAGTGATGCCATTTTTCCCCTTAGTCACAGCTTGAGTATCTCCTTTTGACTGTTTATTCCTAAAGCTAAACTGCAAACCCTGCCCTCCTGTCCCTGTTCACCTCTCAGCCTTCCTGGCATTTCTTTATTTTTGCTTAAACCTGTATAAACAATAAATGCTCCATTCATGTATTCTTTCAGGTCTGAGCACCCCTCAATTTCTCCATCCTTGAATGCTTCAAATGACTTCTATTACTGTTTGGGGGTTTGTTGTTATTGTTGTTTTGGGGTTTGGTTCTGTTGATTTTGTTTGGTTGTGGGGCTTTCTTTTCTGCTTCTAACCCTCAAGGACTCTCTGGTCTTTTCTCCTTTCTTACCCACAGCTGTAATTATATTTTTCCAGCCTGTCAATTATGCCAGTCTCAATGAATTGTTTGTTTGCTATACCAACAAACACCACCTGCTTTCTTCCCCATGCCCTTTATAAAACCTATAAAAACCACAGAGAACTGACACTCAGCAACTCCTGAAACCCCACAAACCATGGAGTTTCAAACAGGCAATAATAGCTGGAGTTTTGAATATTTATTGAATTATTCCTTACGATGACGTAGTCATGGGGGCTGTGGGTGACAAAAGCCAAACAGTAGAGGGGAAAGGCAAAGACAGATTTACCAGGCTGTGGATGAGGTAATGAATGCCATATCTGACCTCCTTTCTCCTACCAGTCATACTGTCAGTTCTATATAACCTGCTTAACACTTGGCCCACACTCGGTTCACTCCTGCTTCCATATTCCCTGCAGCTCACATGGGATGCAGATCTTGGTGAGACACACACACACAGAGACACAAAACCAGGGCTGGAGCTGTCTGGAAAATATTTTCTGTGCCTGTAAGCTGTATTTGAAAATTTCTTATTGCAAACATATGTCATTCAGGATGGATCATGGTGGCCAAAATCCCACTAAACTCTAGCCTGTAAGGGTAATTTGTGAAAAGACAGAAGTACTGCAGAGAAGAGAGAAACACAAATTCTTGTGCAATATTTTTCTCTGCAGTTATAAACCTGAGAAAGAAAGTCTGGGTGAAGACTGGACCAAAGCTTTTTGTGTCTGATAAGCTCTGATGCAAGCTTTTGAATGATCATTGTGTTAACACTGGTTTCTTTTCTTACAACCTGATTTATTATGAAGTTGAATTATTCTGATCCTCACCTAGGGCTGTCCTCCATGCAGTCTTGAGGGACTTGGACCTTAACTACAGGCAGCACAACTCCCCATAGACTGTCACACAAAGAAACATTCTCTTAAATCTGCAAAGATTTTTTTCCCTTAGAGAAGGCAGCAGCAATAAAATCAACATTAATTCTACATTGCTCCATTCCATTCTCAGGAGAGAAGTCCCAGTGAATTATAGTGAGGAGCCATTTTCATTTTATCATGTTTTAATATCTGTCAGAAAGTTGTAAAGAAAAAACTGCATTTCTTTTACAGCTGGTGGGGGGGGGGGGGGAGGGGGAGAAAAGTTAATAATTTACTAGGATTTAACAGCAACTGTTCCACCTGGCATATTAAGTGAAAGAAGGAGAGGCATTCCAACCATTTCGATCTTATCCTAGCTGTATTGCTTTCCAAAGGAAGAGGCTTAAAGAATTCCTTGAAATAGTAACACAGGGTGTTTTCTGGTACTGTTTTTTTAAATCTGAAGCACTTGCACCCTGATGCCACTATCAGAAGAGACCTGAGCTGCCCCTCTTCTCCCCCTGGGCTCTGCAAAGAGACACTTGGTTGCACAGGTCAGACAGAGCAGTGCTGAAGCAATATAACCAATATATAGCAGCTCTGGTTTGACAGAGAGCCTTCATTTTTTTCTCTCTGCCCCACAGCACTGTTCAGTGTAGAGAGAAGAGCAGATATCTGCCTTTATTCTCTCTGCTGGCCCCTGCAAACACACCCCAGAGTGGTGCAGCAGCTGCTCTGCACTTTTTAAAGTGACTGTTTTCACTGGGACTGACTCAGGAGGAAATTTTATTATTAGGATTATTACAGCTGAGAGGTACCAAGCCTGGTAAATCACAAAAGAGAGGTGGTTCCTGCTGTGCTGTGTCTTACATATATTGGTGTCAAATGGGAATGGGTTGTTTTGTCCTTCTTCTAATTGAATGCCAGTCTTCCACAGTAGATACCATGAACAGCTCTATTGACTATTTTCTCTTCCATAAATTGGCAATGGAGTTTGAGGGATGCTGGATAGCCCCAAAGATGAATACAGAGCAGCCTGGAAGTTAAACAAGTTGCCCAAGGTGATTTTTCAAAGGTTACTAGTTCCATTTCACTCCCACACCCTGTGACACCACAATGAAGTTGCTGCAAGACACTTGATGCCAAGAAAGAGACATTGTTTTGGCTGAAGAAAAAAACATCTATAGCTGTCCTCCCGCCACACTCTGCCCAGTCTCAGGCACAGCTGCTAATAATAAACTCCACAAAGCTAGTATAGGGGTTTGAAAGAGAAATGACAAGAAAGGGAATGAAAGGAATTGAGCCTTTGACAGTTATTTGCTCCCAGAGTGATTTGCATTTGTTTTCTGTGCTGGGAACAGGGAGTAAGATCCAGTAAAGTCACCAAATACATGGTAACCCCTATGTCAAGTTTCTGCAGAGAATATTAAGGTTCAGCTTTGTTTCTTCAACTTCCTGGTGCTAGATCTTTTCATCACTGTCTTCTCTTTGTTGAGGCCGGAATTCTTGTTTTTGATTTTCTAGATGACCTTTAATTTCTGAGCAATTCCCTGAATAGCAGTCATAATTATTGCAAAACCCTGTTTTCTCATTTGTCAGGTAGTACAAAACAAAGCTGGATACATGGAGATCAGCACGCTGAATACTGGTGAAGAGTTCAACCTCAGCAAGTCTGAAAAACCTGAGTGAATAAACAGTCACTATGGGACCCCACAGCTTTCAGAATCCCTGCAGCAAATCCCCAGCCCACAGACAAAGAAACACACATCCGGTAAGCAAAATGCACTTACTTTCATACCTAAGACATGCCTGCAGATGACCATTTTCTTTTAAAGGGATTTTCAGAAGAGATGGACATCTGTATATTTTAGGATAAAAGTCTAATTTGGCTAAAAGAGAATAAAGAAAATTTCCCCTGGGAAAGGCAGCACAGAGCAAAGGAGCACACACAATTCTCCAGCTCTTTCTGCTGGCCAGTTTGAAGACAGTAGAGTGAGAAAGACACTGTCCCTTATGTTCTCCTGGCATGACCTCCTGGCATGCTCCATCTCACAAGGGACTTCCCTTAGGTGAAAGTGAGTCAGTCTTTAATCCCTTCCTATATTTCAGTCTGTTGTGGCAGATGAAATGGAAAGCTTCAGTTTTTCCCTCTCGTCTCCCTGAAGGTGACCCCAGAGAGGCTGCCACATTTTCCCTGCCTCAGCTGTGGGCTCTGTCATGGCACTCAAAAGGGGCTTTTCACAGTCCGAAGTCACCATTACTGTGTCTCACAGATAGCCCTGAGTTAGCCTCAGAGTGCTACTATTCACGTTCTTAAACCCGGAGGCTCCTAGAAGCCAGAAGATTACATTCTGTGGGAAGGGCCCCAACTGCAGCTAGGTACAGCCCTGGAGCTTTCATCCCAGTTGTCATGGATCTTTGTGCCTGCCTGTACCAGATGCCAGGGAACACCACAGCAAAGGGTAGCAACACGTTAGAGACACTTGATACAGGCAGGCTACGCATGCTAAGGGGAGGAAACCAGAATGGGAACCCTGTCACTCTGTCTCCTCTCCCTCTTACTCTGTTCTAGCCTGCTCATCTTTCAGGATGTTGCATTATAAAAGCAAATACCTGGAAGCTCAGCATGAAACACATCACCTTTCTGGTGTACGTGATGGCTTGCACAGTACCAGAGCTGGATGATGAAACAGAAAATTTCTCTGACAAGTCTCCTGTTCTGTTTTATGCTCCTTGTTTTGGTTTGTTTAGTTTTGGTTTTGGTTTGTTTGGGGTTTTTTTCTAAAGAACAATAGCCCCATGCATTAGCTTTTAATTGTCCCCCATAAGAACACCACTGTTCCCTGCTGTGCCCTTGGTCTTTCTTCACTCAGGTTTTTAACTCCCTTTAGCTGCAAATGAGATCCACTGAGCACTGCAAAGAGAAGCATAATGGACTGCTGTTAGGGTTCATTCTAGAGATA